>NW_026463258.1:0-64144 GCF_021730395.1 Mercenaria mercenaria
GATCATATTTTTCTTGGAAAAAAACGACATGAATTGTAATCGGTCGTGAAATATTTAGATTGGGGTCAATGTTAACACATATTATAATGGACCTGATTGATTATGCCTCTGTGACCAGTGTAGATCATGACAAGCCTGCACATCCGTGCAGTCTAATCAAATTCTGCACTGTTTCGCCATTCCGTCAGTATATATTGGTAAGCACCCCTTTTAATAGTTAATGGTACCGCCCAAATTGAAAAATGGACAAGCTCATTATAGAAATTCAGCAGGATAAGGTTTAACAGGATGTCGGCCAAGAAGATTGTGCATAGATTGAACAAATAAAACATTAGCGATGGTCAAATATCGGCTGCGCACGACAAACACAACCACAACAAAACGGATACAAAATTTAGGAAACTATAAATAAAGTTTTACAGTATTTTTTTATTACCTATGATGTTTATCATTTTGTACACATACAGTCTTTAGGTTTGAATAGTCAGAAAACAAAATAGTTTTTACAATTTTTCGGCTTGTTTCGTTTAAAAGTTTCATTCTTTTTTTTTTTTTTTTTTTGCCTTTGTAAACAAGAATTTTCCTTGATGAAATAATAATATTCCTTTAATGTGGTATAACTAGTTCAGTATACGTCTAGCTAACAACCAGTTCTGTAGTCTTTAACATATTTTATGTTTGTTGTTTCAATGGATACAAATATTTTTGGATTTTTTTTTTGCATTGTCAATGAAATAGATAAAATTAAATGCAGCCAAATTTAAGAAAAGTTGTATTGTATTGTTTTGTAGGTCACTTTGAATACCTGATTAACAATTGTTGTTTGTACGGTTGCAAAAATATACTCACGACAATCTGCATAAAATCTGTCAAAATCAAGCCAGAGACCTTCACCACGAGTTTAAAAACAAGACGTGTTTAATGGCAGTGCGCTCGACTATCTGACACCCTTGCACATACTAGGTTACACACAAGGTTACACGGTATACGGACAGTTTCTTAGTTGTAAAACGGGTATTATTATATGCTCTGTAAGTCAGAGATATCGAACCTTGTTCAGAATAGTCATTTTGTGATGCCAAATACTTATGATGAAAAGTTGTAAAGCATTCAGTAAAACAATTCATGAGAAACCTGCTTACATGCAAAACGTTCAAGAAATTCCAATGTAAAAAGTAAGCACTGTTTTGTCAGAATGTGAGCTTGAGTTAAAATGAGCCCGGGTTGAAATGAGTCCGAAAGCTTTAGTCAAATGTTTTCTAAGAAACCTGCTCCCATGAAATACTATATCCAACATTTTGTTGAAAAGGCAAAATATATGGTAAGTTGTCCTGGGAGGTCATCTCGTGATAATCTCGAAGACATGTATGAACGTTGAAAACATTCAGCCTGTTCGGTGTTGTTTCTCAACTTCCTTATGTGCAAAACTTGCACAAAAGGTTCAAATCTTAAAAGAGGAAAATTACGCGTTACTTAACTTGTCCTGTGAGGTCTACTCATTATATCCCAAAGTTTTGTGTGGAGTTTTTATGCAATTGACCAAACTTAAAAAGCTAAGAGGGTGCAAAATATGACAAAATAAAGGCTAGAGTTATGTTACTTGTCCTATGACTTAGGATTTTAGAACCATGCTTACGTGCGAAACTTTCAAACATTTGTTTTTAAGGTTGACATTGTGTTTAAATCACGTTATTTCCTCTACCATTTGACAAATTTTGTTTAGTTTTTAGTTGTCTTTTTTTTTCGTACCTTGATAACATGCTTTACTTGCAGCGATTCTTGACCGTTCAGCCACATCTGCCACCGGCGATGACTGTTCTGACCCATCTGTCACCAGCGATAACCGTCCAGACACATCTGTCACAGGCGATTTCAGCTTCTTTAGAAGATCTCTTGCAACATCATAAAGTGTATCATCGTGAGACGCTGAGTTTTCCCTATCATCCGGATTTACCAAATATCCGATTACCATGTCATTTGACAAACAAACAATTAAAATTGAAACTATATAACGCATTCTGATTTTGCAGTTTTTTAAGAGTCGAACATGGAAACGTCTCCACGAAATAATACCTGTCCTTAAGTGTAGTAGGCGCTTATATAGCTGTATGATGAATACATAACATGCATATTAAGGTAGTTCTGCACGTTTGGATCGAAATTTTTTCTACAATGTAGAATTTGATTAAACTCTGATTTTTCGAAACTTCAGAATATACATAGAAAATTCAGCAAATAAAAATGACAGGGTCGTGTGCTTGATTTTTTGCTAGACCGATTTGAAAAATTTGGACATCATGCAATATTTCACAATGGGAGTCTATGGGAAAATCATAACTTTCATAACATTTTTCGCGAATATAATTTTTTCCAACAATGTAAATTTTGATGAAACTTCTCACAGTTGTAAATGAACACATGGTCTATAATTTGGTGAAATAAAATTTCCGTGTGCTTATTTCTGAGATATTTGACCATGATTAAAGTAAACCGGACATTTCACGCTAATTTTAAGACATTATTTTGAAATATTTAACGTGTCATATGCTTTCACATCATATTTTGACTTTAGAAATAAAGTAACATTGCCATTTAAATAAATTAACTCACAGGTTGTCATTAATTCATAAAACGATTTTCATTTCCGTACGTCGAATCTAGGCTTTATTCTACGTTTTCCGGATAAATGATGTTACGCCATCACTTCCGGTTTATCAAACGTGCAGAACTACCTTAATGACCTTTTATATTTAGCTATAACGCCCTCAGATCCTAGTTAAAGTAAAAAATCTTGAAATTTATTCAAGTAGTTTACAAATTTGATTTAAGACTATGTCTGGTCATGATAAGAGTAAGCAAATGCTTTCAAAGGTTAACTAGCATCCGTCAAAGTCGTGCTTCTGCATCATCGGTACACCTGTAACACTTGAAAACGGAATCTCAAAATCCGTCGTAACGTCAAGGAGAATATTTTTCGATATTCATCAAGCTATCATGTAGAATTTAATGACGAGTAGCAAATACAAAAAAAATGACATTTAAACTGGCTAAATACGTGAGAGCTGTATAAACGTCTGAAATGAAAAGAAAGCAACAAACATTGATACTTTAATACCTTGATATATGTTTACTATTTCTTAACAAAACCATAAAAAGATCTTGTACTTAATCGACTTATACTGAAAGCATGGCAACAGTAAAAACGCCGCACGTCACACACGGAAAAATTGCAACCAAGCGTTAGCGCTTCTTTGCGAAATCAAATATACTTCACATTCTTATAATATCATAGGATTTTGCACGTTATCTTGAGATTTATTGATGATGGTCATCTATTATTTCATTTTTATGCATAAGAAACAAATATAATTTTCACATGCGGTGAAGTTGCGCCGGAGGTATATTTTGAATATCTATGTATTTCAAATGAAACCACTCTTGACAATCATATTTACTGGTGTAATGAGAATTTTAAGTCGCCCTACATCTTGATATAATTTTGTCCAAAAAGATATTTAGTAGATTTGTATGCACTTTTCATTTTCTTCTGAAGTGTTGAATAAAGCGCATGACGAAGTTTCAGGATACCAATTATTATAAATTAATGCACACAAAGCAAACTTGTTTTGGCATAAGATTGACACATGCAATCCCGGACATGCATATCTTCTAAATATATTCCAAATCATTCGAAACTTTTGTTTTTATTTTGCATTTTTTTTTAATTTAAAAATCATTATTGTTGTCTTTGGTAAATAAAAACACTTCGTTAACAAGAAGCTTATCAAGACATTGGTACCTTGAGTTTGTTGAATAAAAATAAATTAAGATGTAAAGTAGAAAATAAAAACATAAAAGGTATCATACGAATATGAAAAGTAAACTAGATCATGACCTAAAATATAAGCACCAAACAAAATATGTTTAAGCTTTGTTATGCTGAGACATGCTCACACTTAAATTATTTTAATGAGGAAGACACTTTTAGTTTAATTACTTTAATAGTGCAATGGAATTATTTCTTTCAAGGAGTCTGGTTGATGATTGTCTTGGACTGCAAAATTCCATAATATGCAGGATTGCCTTGCTTCAGCATGAAGTAGTACATGCCATTAAGAAATTTCAATCAAATTTCTGAATAGTGTGGGGCGGCCAACCACATTGTTCATTTGGACGACTACAATTAGTCTGTATTTATATTTTTGCAGTCTGGGATGGTCTTTGGCTGATTCCATTGATGATCATGATGACACTTTGTGTCGCGGTGTCGGCAATACCACAAGAAATGCAGAGATTAAACTATGGTGTAGTATTTGAGCCAGAAGCCCTGTTGCAACTAAATAAGGAGAGTTGGATCCACAGTTTTGAAGTACAGTGGCCTGAGCCCATGAACATTAATGAATTGCCAGTTTGTACTAAGGACAAGAAGACTTGTGAATACTGTATAAGTACTTTTTTGCTGTGGGAACTTTATTTCTGCAGTTCCTGCGGAAGACAATAAGACCGCAGATTTAAAATCCGCAGAAAAGTTTGTCCTGACATGCCGTGATACGATGATACAAGCCGCCATTGTTAAGTGTAAGACAATGTCTGATAGCGTTATCGGCTTTAGTGCCACATGTAGCCGAATGCCGACGAAGCATGTTGAAAATTTAGTATTTAATTTAACAGTAATATATTAGAATCATTCTATTATTGTTTTGATTTTCGTTCATCATTGAGCAGTCAGCTGTCAGTTTCAATTTTCTTTAATGATGCGACAAACAATCCATTGTATGCTTTGTGTCTGTTGTTAACTGATCCGTCCGGCGATTGTCATATTTACCATTATTTGTATGAGACTTGAAAAAGACGTGATTAACAAAAATTATCATACCGTTACAATGCACAGATGAAAATGTTTGCAAACTATAGATTCATGCATTTTTCGTGTCTGTTTGGCATGACCGTATTTATAAAATGACTGTTTCTCCGTGCGTTTAACACTCAACATTATGTGATGATCACGAGGTTACATCAGTATCCATCAACTTTTATTTACAAACCGGAAGCCAACATAACTGTCAAAATAACAACAAAATACGTACCTGTCTATTTGAAATTAATAAAACAACCAGTGAATACAGAACCGCATAAATAAATCCCATTAACGTGCGAAGGAAGACACCACAGAAATGAGGTACGCAGAAATTTAATACCACCTCATTTTGCAAAAATCTCAGAATATTAAGCCCACAGAAATAAGTATTTATACGGTATGTAAATAATATATTTACTGAAATTAATCAGGTTAGGGTACATAACATACTGCTATGTATATAAATGAAACAATTAAAACAATTGACCGCTTAATGCCAGAAAAAGCACACACCATTAAAAGTAGAAGTCGCAGATCACTTCTCCCATTCATAGCTTCCCTGAGTCTTTTTAACACCGCTACTATGGATGATGTAAATCTGTTAGCTAGGCATGTAAATGCTTTAAATAGGCTGAATCGCAACCTTGTTAAATCTGTTCAGCAACATAAAGGTCATTTATCTTCTTACATCAAAATGGCTAATGCTAGATTTTCAAATGTAATGGCTGATTTGCAAAAATGTGAACAACAAAAAAAGCTTATGGCTGTGAAATAACCAAAATTCTGCATCCTGTAACCCATGATAGTTGCACTCTAGCATTGTTACAAAATGAAAAAGCCAAAGTCAAAGGTAAATGTCACTTTAGATTTATGATGCACCACTTGATACCCAGAATACAAAAATTATCTGCAAGTTCCATCCTGGTATATAATATAGATGTTCTGGAACTTAGCTGCAAATCAGGAAGACAAATGCTTAAAGCTTGTAAATTCTGCATCATTAAAATACCATGTGAATGTACAGTTCAACACCAGAGCTTTGTTTACCACCAAGGTTGTCAGTCTGCCACAACAACCAAGCAGTTTCTAAAATGCATCTTGTAAATCTGGCTCTATTACAGCAATTTTTCAATGACTCCTCTCTAAATAATATAGATCCATATTCTCTATTTGAAAATCCATTAAGTATATCTGTGCATGTAACTGTATCAAATCAAAATTTATCAAGATACCATGTTTGACATATTGGCAGATGACAGAAAATCACACTTGAATCTGCTAAATAGGATGATCTAGTTTTTCAAACACTATCAGAGCCATTACTGACTGGTGATATTTCATCGAAACAACCAATGACATTCTTTTATATGTCACAATGGCAGTAGCAACTCTACCCTTTGTCGCTTTTATTATAATGGCTATTAAAGTAAGGAAGGTACTGCTTATTTTACGTGTAATGCAAATGATCAGTCGAAAGGTAGATGCGTCAACTTTGCCTTCATTTATTTATAAGTAGGAAACTCCAAACTCCAAACTCCGAAGTCAAAATTCATACTTGCTTGAAAATCTGAACCTCCAGGCGGACCATTACATTTTAACAATTGTATCAATTAACTTTGTCTGCACTTTGGTAGTAATTAGGAATGTGTATCAAAGAAAGTCTAACAAAACGGCCTTAAATTTAGAATTAACCACTTGAGAAAGCTGTATGTACATAACATTACAAAAGCTGTCATTATGCCCATCCTACTGGCATATAACCATCCCAAAAAAAAATACAATCTATTACACTACAAGGGAAGTTCTCCCCGACTATATATTTTGAATGGGATGACTGCTCTATTTTCAATAAATTGAGGGGAAAATCTCAAAAGGTCAAGTCACAGGTACACTTGACTTACTGGCAAGGTAGAAAAATCAGGAAAATTTTAGACAAACCCTATAATGTTCACTTCTTTGTAAAACATACAAATTTGCTTTTACCTTTACCCTTGCAGTAAAACCAGTTGCCTAGCAAAGCTCTAGAATTAACACCTACTGTTAGGAAAGATAATCTACTATTAAACTACTATGTATTTTATTTGATTCACTCAACTGTGTATATGTGTGTGATCCTGAGGACAGTCAGTGATAATGGAATGGAATATATATATATATATATATATATATATATATATATATATATCTCATATCAATAATATGAAATATTTGACTGTGTATTATAGCTGAACTTATCACAGGTGTGTAAATATGTTTAAACATATGCTCAAAAAATATACAATTGCTCAAAATGAAACAGCAGTTCAGTCATTATAAACAAATTTTCATAATTCATATGTCTTTTATACATTGTAGCTTAGGGTTGTTTTATTACTTCTGACTTATGTATATATATATGTGTGTGTGTGTGTATATCATGTTTTTTAAATTTACTTGACTACCAATTTTATTATTAAGTTTCTTTAATTACTATTCTGTGAACTGTATTAAGAACATGACTTCATATTCAATTTGTAGGGGTAAATTTTGACAAAAACAGCATGTCACTAAAATTTTGCTGAACTTTTAATTATTATTACAGCTGAGTTCAAAATTGTGTACAGAAATTGTATAAAAATTACTTTATACAGCTGCTTTCAACAAAGTGTTCTAAATTAAATATTACGGCTGATTTCAACCAAGTGTTCCAATTTTGCATTGTACAACTGATTTTAACATAGTGTTCTAAGATTGCATGATACAGCTGATATCAACAAAACATACGGCAATAAGTATTAAAACAGAGTTCAATAGACTGTTAGAAGTATTTTAACTTGATAGGAATAAAGTTATTTTGAGGGGGAGAGGTAGTGTTCTGCTGTACATTTTTGGTATATTTTATGAAATTCTTTATGAACTTTGATTTTAATAACTATAAGTAAGGGGATGTAAATTGTTATAATATTGTATGGAATTCTTTTAGTTTTTTTGATTTCTAATAATTGTATGTAGTTGGAGTCTATGCAATTCGACATGTCCGGACATGTAACATGTTAAGGTAAATCTAAACTAATAAAAGATAGATATATAATGGAATAACGGTATTTGCAAATTGGAAATCTCTTGTCTGAAGATGTCGAACGCTATGTCGCTTTAATGATACATTACCAGCGATTACGCATAAGGACCTTTGAATAGAAATATCTAACTGAGATGTCAAACACATTTTACAATTAGCATACTAGTTACATGACTCTAATCAAACACATTTTACTATTAGCACACTGGTTACATGACTTTAAATCAGTAAATAGGGATTAGTTTGGGTCATCAAAGATTTACTTAGACACCCTTTTTCTGTATTACGGGCAGTTTTATGGCAGTCAGTTAATTTGCTTACTTGCCAAATCCTGTTTTAGGGTCCGAGACGAACAAATTTTTATGTATGCATTTTTCATTGGTCAGTTGAATTTGTAATAAGATTTTTAATTGGATAATTTTGAAAAAAATAATCAACCGTTTCCAAATACTTTATAAGCACATCAGCTACCCCGAGAAAACCAAAACTCTGGCTTCGTAGAAAAATAAATGTTATTGGGAGCTGAAAGGTTTTTTATTCTTTTCCTAGGTAAGTCAAATTTTGTACTCTGTATTTTTTCACCTTTTGTAAAATCTGGATTGGTAACTTTTAAATTTTAACAGAGATCTAATCTTAATGCTAGACACATGTGTATTGAAATTGTTTGTTTTATATATATCCAGCTATTCAGAGAACTACTTAGTATTTTTGTTCATGTGTAAGATTTGTACTTCTATAGTTTACTTTTATACATATGCATTTCGCTATTCAGAAAAATTCAAATAGTTTGGTTTTGAGTAAGATTTAGTAGATTCTTTTTACTGTTGATTTATTACAGAAATTATGTTTTATTTCGATCTTCTCAGATCGTTCAGCACGACTTTTATGTCGTGTTATTGGTACTGTTTAGTTTCTGAACAAGAGCATTTCGGCCTGGGTGGTTCCAATACTCCCGCTTTTATAGCTTTGGGTATTGTATAATCACCCCTTGGATATAGCGTCTGCTTTTTAATTTTGTCTTTTGGCAGTTTCTGTGATATGCAGGCTCCATAACCTCAGATCCCCTTTCTAAATTCCAGTTTGTTTAGTTCTGCTCATTGTTTTCTCGTTTAGGGCAAACCCATTATTTATACGCCGCTTTTCATGGAATTACACACTAGTGTAGCATTGAAGGTTCCATGTGCACCGCCGTATGAACAAATCTGCGGATGTCTCTAAATTGTTTCTTGTACTTTTAACATGTGTAAATGTTGAGTTCTGCTTAATCCGGGGCTAGAGGGCGTGAACGATAGCATGCATTTCCACTACCGTCCATGAACAGGCTGAATCAAACCGAGCCTGCAACATTTTCGTTTTTGTTGTGTTGAGCGACCTGTGGAGTTTCCACTTTTTCTATTTATAATGAAATCTGAACTAGTTATTATTCACATAGAGAAAAGAAACTTATTGAGGAGTACTCTTTCTTGATCACTTAAAGTGTACTTTCATTAAGAACTTGTCGCTTAATTTGCGTCTTTTGGTCTATTTTAGTAATATTCTAGGCCGTGAGTACTCTTCATAGGAAAACAAATTTAAAAGAGTAAAAGACGTGCAGAAAAGAGTTCTAAAGAGTTTGAGTGATGCTGAACATTCCATTAACTAAAACCGAGCTACTATTATTTTCGTGGATGCGTTCCGTTCTATAGTTTTTATCAGCTATCACTAAAACAGTATGAGGGTAAAGGGACTGTCAAAAGTTTGATACATGTATTTATGGTAATTTAGTAAATTTAGCCTGTATTTTGAACTTGTGTTACGTTTGGAATTCAATAACTGTTGGTTTATACTGGCTACAGAGATACTGACAATGCTAATTTTATCATTCGTGCACAAAAAAAAATCAACATATTGAATTCGGTATTATATTGTTCGGGTCGTATTACAGCCATTTAATGGTTTGTACTTATTCCACTGCAAATGAGAAGTCTTTCAAAACTATTTACTGATTAAGTTTGGGGTCTTATAGAAATCTAGCGACTAACTCATTACAAACCCACTTTTAGGGATGTCACATTACATCACCATATAAGGGTAGAGACTTGTATTTGTGTCTGGGTTTGTTTTGGTTAGATTTAGAATACGTGAAACCTGCGAACATGTCTCTTAACTGCTCCACGTTATATTTAAACATTCAAAAACTTCACAAAAAGCAGTTTCTATACATGATAATAGCATTTGATATAAACTCATTTATAAATGGTATCTTTTATTCATTTTTTTTATTCAAATCTATTGCATGTTTTAATTCGAGTTTAAAATTAACATTAAATGAGTAGTGTTGTTTTTAGTATATACTGGGCATAACGCTATGGTCTAGGGAAACGTGGATATAATGCTCCACTTGCATTAACTATATTTAAAGCCAAAATGATTTTTTGTTTCATATACATATATATATACCGTACTACTAGGGTGATTATAACACAAACTGTTAAAACGACGAATATAATTACTACCCAAACCCAGTACATGTAATCGTTTTGGTTTTCACTCTTTTTCTCCTCATTGTTAAAAACTTCGTCAACAACTGTATCAGAAAGGTCTTTCGATGTGTTTTCCGCTACTGTATTGTACCACTCAGTGTCGTTAGGTAACCATGTATCATTTTGTATAGATTTGACGTAATTTGTTCCCAATGTGTCTACCGACGTTCCAAACAAAGTCAAAACTGCAGATTTAAATTGTAAAAGGTGTCCTGAAAAAATGTTAAAACAATGACGAATGAAAATTGATTAGGAAATAAGTTAAGTGAATTATTTCGTGTAAATATTCAAATTTTTTTATAATGTAATAGTGAATCACTTTTTTCATGCAAACTAGATTGTAATTGACTGATCAATATGTCTTGTATTCCGGTCTTTCATCAGACATAAAACTTACATTAGTAAACCGGAATAAAAATGAAGCATTCCCTCAGTAACAAAACTTTCCTATTTCTATTTATATACGTATCAATATGTAATACTATGTTTAAGTTATGAGTTGATTATAAAAATGTCTTCCCTAAATTGTGCGTCCATTTGATATATTCTAAAAAAGTGTAAACTCACTAGTTTTTGGCTCTTTTCCTTTGCGGAAAAGTAATAACCACCTTCCTGTAGGATTTTCACCCCAGAAGTGCACTGATGTGAAATTCCAATTCCTATATACACGCCTTCTCAGGGCATCAGCTGTCTTATGTCGGACGTGACTTTTCCTGTTCAGTAGGTAAGAGCATGTCTTAGAAGGAGAACACAGAACTATGTCGAACAATGGTTCTTTTTTCGTATTATATTTTAGACTAACTTGCACATGCTCTAAAAATCTAATGCAATTTTCTTCCTTCTCGCAACTGTCCAATCGTAGAGATATAACCAATGTATCTTCTGAAATAAATCTGGAAAAGAAAGACCAGAAATAATTTGTCCCCTCTTTCCTACTTGTATCAGTAATTAACTAGGTAAAAATATATGACCAAAACTCACAACAGCGTGTACGAAGACCACCCACAGCCTGACACATGTATTTTAACTTTATACTGGATGCCAACGTGACGTTTCATGATTTATTTGGACTATTTGCCTTCGTTAATCAAAACAAGGTAAATAACGCAACTGATTACGTCTTTTTTAAGAAAACTCAGCTGCTGGGCAATATTTTGAAACAGAACAAACGAAGAGGAAAAACCACAGGTTGCTCAACACGACATGAATAAAAATGTTAGAGGGTCCATTTTATTGAGTCTATTATGGACGATAATGGAAATGTATGTTACCGTTGCCGCCTTCTAGCCCCGGTCCGAGCATTACGCAACATTTTCACATGTTACAAGTACCAAAACAAAATTTAAAGACACCCACAGATTCATTCATACGGCGGTGTATATGAAACCTTCAAGGATACATAGAGTGCAACTGCATGAAAAGCGGCTGAGGTTAGTTTAGCCATATGTTGTCAGAGAGAAATAGGTTCGACATAACAAGAGCAAATGGGTTGGGACCAAGTTATTTCAACATTAGCGGTTGCTTCCCCTTGAAAGTTATCCAAAACGTTGTTTGTTGGTTCATTATCAGTTTATATATGTAGACATCAGTTTAAAAACATTAAAATTACTGACCGCATTTTACTATCACTTTCATGAACTGTTTGTTCATTTTGTGATGACACCGTTTTCCAGGTTTTCGCTTTCAGTACCATTGATGTAGCGTTGATTAATCCAAAACCAAAGTAAGGATCATCTATAAAAGAGTTGCATGCTGTATTTCTTTTTATGATAACATCTAAACGATACAGTGGTGTCGCGTCAAACATTGGCTTCCGCTATTCATTTCTATGATTCAAGTTGCAAAATGTGCAATAATGATATTGACGTTAATATACTACTTGTACGCTACAAAAAGAAGAGTTTGCATCACATTGAATCTGATAATATGTATGGCCCGCCCGCTTAACTCAATAGGGAAAGCGCAGATCCCCGGGCGGGGCGTATGTTCTCCTTGACGGTTTGATAAAAGACACTGTGTCTGAAATCATTCGTCTATCACCTCTGATTCATGAGGGGAAGGTGGCAGTTACTTGCGGAGAACAGGGTTGTACTGGTAGAGAATCCAGGAACACCGGGTAGATTAACTGCCCACCGTTACATAACTGAAATACCGTTGAAAAACGGCGTTAAACCCATAACAAACAAACAAATAAACTGATGATAGGTGATGATACCTATTTTTATAGTACAATCTTCTGACACTGCACTCGAATTAGACAATTAGAAGTTCTGGGCATGCGCAGTAAATTTTATCGCGTAGTCATTACTCTATTGTTGAGTTAAAAACGCACATCGAATACGATATACACCTCAAAATTTTCAATAAAATAGTGATCTTACAAGATGATTATGCTTAAAAATATGTAATTTTGCAAATAAACTATTTTAGAAAATTCTTTACTTTGGTAAGTTTACATGTGTCGCCATCTTGGATCAACAAGTTAACCTGTGAAGAAGGGGTTACGGTAATAGAATAAATTAGAGATTAAGCTCATGCGCATTTCGCTTACTCTTGTCGTTCGACCTTGGAACTCTACTTACTCTAGTAACTCGAGTAAGATATCCGAAAACGCTCAAGAAGGCTACGGCCCAAACGTAAATATAATTTATAACAAAACGTCATCATGTCTAAATTGAATTATAAACAAAGGCATCAATTATCAAACTTACACTGTTGCCCTGCTGCATTTCTTTTTCTCCGCCCAGTGTGTTGAAGACTTTCGAACGACGATGACAGAATCGTAATGTATTGTAAATCCCTCATGGTTAGATCAGAACTGAAAAAAAATCAATTTAACTGGTATGAAACTTCTAACAACTACACATTAATAAAATTATTTCAGTACTGATTATTGAAAAACAAATACGTAGAGACCGTACCATAGCTCTTCGCATTCTTCGGTTTTTCAAAAAAAAGTGGTTTTTACAAGAGCACCGGTTACGATTAAAAATGTAAACAACGGACTCTGTCTGTAAATTATTTGAATGAATGAGTGATCGTCGATCTTAGTCATAATATTGATTGACAGTGAATGCTAATGATTCCTTGTGTTGCAGAAAGGTATTTAGTTTGTAACTGTAATTTCCTATCAATTGATATCCTCTCGAAACTGGTAAAGTAACTGCTTATATTTGGACAAAGCCCATTGTCTTTGCCATTCGCCAGCTACTAAAAAGGCAAATATATAAGATTCAGTGTAAGTTATATTTCACTGGTACTACCAGTTAGTAAGTTCATACTCTAAAAAACACGTTAGAGAAATTTTGGCAGTTTTGGCCGATAAAAATGTTTACAGCATTAGATTATATTTTTTTCTTTACACGAAAGTTGCCGTTAGGTAACAAAGCGAATACGCCGATAATCCGGAGTAGGCCGATTATGTGTTATTGTCACAAAACTGTTCCAGTTCACGTAATGTAATCGGTGCACTTATACTGCCTAACTATAGCTACTGCTGTTATAGGGAAGTGGTAGAGTGTCTGTCTCAGGTGTGAGAGGTCCTGGGTTCGAGTCCCAGTTACAGCTTAACAATTTTCATTCTGCTACAGCATCTTTTTGCTGTTAAAGGACTGTTCCAGTTGTTTTATATTTTTAGCACACAGTATCATGGATCATTATTTAGAAATCCAGATCACAGTTGAATATTAAATCAAATGCAACCAAGAAGAAAATATGCGCTATATTATGTCCCTTTGATGTTTCTGCTCTCCAGGTTCAAAAAGAGTTACATTTCCCTGATCACAAAATTTTCTTTTACATGAAAATATTAAATGCTCATAACTCTATGTTTTTGCTTATTGTCAATATATCTATTTTTGAGAAATATATGGACATTTGTCTTCATTTCAAATTTTTTTAACTTCATAACTATGATTTGAAAAACTTAGGTACTATCTCTAAAATACGATTATTTACTAGTAGTTTGTAAGTGTCTATTATAAGTTTGAATGAGTGTTATACTTGTTTATACTGACATCATTTATCTTGCCTGTAACTTATGATTGTGAGAAGCAAGTTTTATCTATTACAGTGATTATTCTTAAGAGGCTTTTGTCGTGTCGCTGACACTTTACTCGCGTATACTGCTCTCTTTTTATTATGTACTGTATAATCAATGATGCAACAACATGTTTAGCTTAATATTCAAAATACAGCAACAAATTAATATTCCATACTTTGCTTGTAAAGCTAAGGCAAATATTCCAGAAGCCAAAGCCGCGGATGCCGATGTTCCCATAAAGTTGTCGCATTTCCCGCCATGTGTTGTGGATTCCTAAATAGATATATAGAAGACAATATATCAATTATACACATATGTATTACTAGCTAGTACTTTCCTTTTTACTTGTATAAAGGAAGTTTACTTATCTTCTTAGCATTCCAGTATAATATACCTTACTTATATCATCCTATAGTTCTAGTATAGCAGTTAAAATAAACATTATACTTATTTCAATGTAGACATATGTGTATTATTGACATATCAGTCACTACAAAGAAACAGGTTATGAAATACCAATGTTTTCGAGCCTTCGTGTGTATTAAATTCCCCATACGTAGATGCCAATGTGCACGCGCAAGGAATTGCATATGCCGGTTTTGAACCATTTGCTCCAACACTGGAAATGGTAATTGTGTAAATGCTATTCGCCAGAGCTTCCATGTTACAGTCATACACAGGTCCTTTGTTGTTCCCTGCAGAAAATACATAAACACTCCCTTTGCCTTTTCTTCCCTGTAAAAAAGCAAAACCAGCTCATTGAACACGCTTGAAAAATATAATGAAAGAGAAACTTTCTTTGATTGTGTACGTTTTTATCATGTAAAAATGATATTTTATGCATAAAATGATTTGTGAGGTAACCGTCAGCCGCTTTTCAAGACAACCGGGGAAAAACTTGGTTATAATACGAGGGATGTTCGAAAAGTAATGCAACTGAGTCTGTATTTTGCAATGTATGTTCATCTTGTTAACATTCATCTTTATTTTGACCAAATGGCTTCTCGTCTTCTTGCTAGCAATTACTCAGTACCTCATCTAAAAAGGGATCATTTGACTCCTATTTTCGGGTACATATAGATTACTAGGCGTTCAGAAAAGGACAAAAAATTTTCGTTCAGAAGTTAAAAAGAAACGTAGGATTTTGTAATGTTTCCTCAAATTCCTGATAACAGATATTTTTTCACTTTGAAAATGTTAACAGCTGGGTGCATTACATTATTAATTTCTAAATATTTGAGTAAATTAGCATTTTCTTTTCACATCGTGTGATTGTTATTATATTTACATTCCAAAGATTTTGCCTACGAAAACTCCTGTTTGAATTTTCACATTTTTCCATACTACGAGATACCTACGTCAGCTTTGAGAGTTCTTTTTCCTCACGAAAATAGAAAACAAATATATGATTTACAGAGGCAAAACTGCGTAATATTCCCACTTTTGGTTGTTCAATAATTGAGCTCAACTACATTTTATAGCTATCCAAACAAAACGTCTACAACTTAAATTGCCTTTATTACTATTGAGAACACCCTTATCAAACGTACACAGCAAAGTTATTTATTGTTTGATTCTAGGTTTACACTTGATATAATCTAAATATCAATCTTTAAATTTGTGTTCCAATAGTTTATTTAACTCAGAGAATGAGAAAATATGAATATTGTTTGTATTTCTTTTCGAACATACCTCGTTCTCGATAGAATTTATCCAAAACTGTTGTTAACTTAAATTTCCAAACAATAATTTAATGCTTGAAATATTGATGTATAGAAATGACAAAGACTGTCTAACAAAGGAGGATACATACTTTTTTTTCCAAAAAAAATTCACTCCTACTAAATTCAATTTAATTTCATACAAGGAGGCCTAATACAAGAAATATCTAGCACCTAAAACACAGAGACGGCAACACCTCTCCCAAAACGCACATTTATGAATATGCAGGTATGTTATAAAGCTAAACCTTTTTCGCGCCTTCTTCTAACGCAGCTCTCATCTCTGGAGTGGCCGATTTAAATTTATTATGCAGATTGAAACTGCAAGAATAAATATCTATCCCGTCATTTTCGTATGAAATTGCTGATGGAATATGTTCTACTGAAAATGCAAACCCTTCGACTGCCCAGGCTGTAGGATTCTCCTCAAGTCTAAATACCTTTAGAGCTGAAAATACAACCCAAAGGTGTTCATTCATTCATCATGTCCATAAATAATCCCACCCTACCAAAAATAACAAGTTAATGAAGTATTGCCATGCAATAAAAAGTCCCCTACTGGAAGGCACCTAATTTTCTCTACTGCAGTATAGCATAATGAACTGATATCTGTCAATGATGTATAAACAATATTGTACTATATATACAGTATGCTAAAAACAAAAGACTTGGATTAAAATTTGTATATAGAAAACCCTATAGTTGTTTTCATATAGCATATTTGGCCGATTATCAAAAAGGTAACGTTATTTATAGAAGAAAAAAAAAGAAAAAAAAAACAAGAGCTGTCACTAATGGTGACAAATGCCCCCGCAGCACCTTGACCTTTGACCTGGTGACCCCAAAGTCATAAGGGGTGGTGTACTCAATATGTACTATCAGTATGTGAAGTTTGAAGGTCCTGGGTGCAGTGGTTCGCAAGTAAAGTGTCTTCATGCAAAAAGTTAACGTTGGCCTCTGTGACCTTGACTTTTGATCTGGTGACCCCAAAGTCAGTTGGGATTGTTTACTCATAAAGTACTATCAGCGTGTAAAGTTTGAAGGCCCTGGGTGAAGTGGTTCGCGAGTAAAGTGCCTTCATGCAAAAAGTTAACGTTGGCCTCTGTGACCTTGACCTTTGACCTGGTGACTCCAAAGTCAGTAGGAGTGGTGTCCTCAATAAGTACTATCAGCATGTGAAGTATGAAGGTCCTGGGTGCAGTGATTCGCGAGTAAAGTGCCTTCATGCAAAAACATTAACGTAGTGACGAACGAACTAACTAACGAACGAACGAACTAACGGACGGACAGTTGAAAACTAATACATCTGCCTTCGGGGGCATACAAATCCATGTAAGTCCACACAAAACTCTTTACCAGGTAGAGATAGGTCAAAATACACCTAAAAATTTGATGTAACATGCATGTTGTAACCACAGAAAACTTGTCTTGATTTTTCCCTACGGCCTGTAATAAGTAAGTTACAATATAAGCTATTTATAGTAAAAACAAAGGAAAATAACTCTTAAAAACAAGAGTGCCTCATAGTGGTGAATATTTGTGCCAAGTTATATCAAAATCCCTCCATGCATAAAGAAAAATTGCTCTGGACAAAGTCAATCTTGAATTTGGCATTTGACCCCTAAGCGTGACCTTGACATTAGACCTAGGAATCTGGTTCTTGTGCACAACAATCTGTCTCATAATAGTGAACATTTATGTCAAGTAACATCAAAATCCCTCCATGCATGAAGAAGAAGTTTATATATATGAAATACTGGATCATTTAAAACAAATATGCATGAGAAAGAGAAAAAAAACCCTCATTATATGGTCGGGACAGTGCTTTGAGTAATTGTTCTTAGGGTATGAATCGTGTTTAAAGGAATCGTGTTGACCGAGCCTTTCGCAAGTTTTTACACATCCGCGTTTATTTTTTCATATCGCTATGCTTCAATAATCAATTTACAAACCTGCTAATTTTGAATCAAAAGCAATTCCAGAAGAGCAATGGTTATTGCCAAATTCTCCAGCTATAAGTCCTGCAGCCATGGTTCCATGACTACAAAAACATTTATCAAATCAAAATATTTTGTTAAGGATTTTTTGTTTAACTATCGTGTTTAAACAGCAATTCATTCTTTGTTTGATCATGGGGACCTGTAATATACAAATGAATGAATCAGGAATGATTTTCTAAATCACAATTATGTAAGACTTTAAAAGCTAATCATAAAACAAACATAATGTGTCAGCACTCAATATATTACATTGTATGTACGTTGTTTTGACATAAACAGTTATTAAGTATTCTTATAAATAATATGAAGAATCAGTTGCCTAGTAATTTCTTCTGTTTCCCAGTAACTCTGAAAGCGTTGGGGATTTACATCACTATGGTCTCCATCCACGAAACTATATGAAAAATTCTTGTCCTGAAAAATAAAGATCATTAGAGGAAACATTTTTGTAAATATTTTGCAAATTATTTTGGTAGAAGAAGTATGATAACTTCGAAGAAATACACTCAGTATACATGCAAATAAGCAGTTTTGATCTGCAATATTTTCGTAAAATTGAAAAAGTGGAAACTCCACAGGTTAGGGTTAGGATTTAGCAAGTTTATTAGTTCGGCTAAGTATAAATTAGTATCCTCCAATCATTTGTTAAGTAAACACAATATATCTGGCTTGTAATGCTTCTTCTTTTACCCGTGTGTAATTTAATGATATCTGGAAAAACCTCTAAGTGTGTACATGTACTATAAAAATGATCCTTACTAAATTTTTTGTCAAGTCTGGATGCTCCATTTCTACACCTATATCAACCACTGCCACGCGTACTCCAACTCCTGTGTAGCCGAGTGACCAAGCTTCTTGGACATCCATGCCATAATACGGCCAGCATTGTTTGCTCTACATTGACAAGAAATTAATTATCACAGACAAAGTAAAACATATTGAAACATGTGAACGAAGTATTGCTATGCAATGCAAAGTCCCCTACTGGCAGAAAAATTAATTTTCTCTACTGCAGTATAACATAATGATCTGATATCTGTCAATGATGTATAAACAGTATTGTACTATATATATAATAATTTATGTTATAATACAACACTAGGATTAAAATTTGCATATACAAATTTTTACAGTTAATGATTGCTTATAACATGTATAAATATAAAAAAGTATTTAATTTCAATTTTGACATTTCATTTTGAAATTGGTGGGAAAATGAGAAAAAAAAGAAGAAATTATCATAATAAAAGGAAGTAATTCTGAAAACAAACACAAATATTTTTTGTTGATTTGGTCCATATGACACATGAGCTTTTATTAATCAATGTTGACTTTTGAGCTAAGGGATCTGGGTATTGCAAATGACACATTGCCACATTATGGGAGCATTTGCGTCATGTAAAATTAAAATCCCTTCATGGATGACAAAGTTATGAACCATAAAGGAAAAAACCTAATGACCTTTTGACCTCTGACTGTGGCTTTGATCTTTGAATTAGGGTTAAGGGTGTTGCATAAAACAAATTATCTCATTATGGGAAACATCTGTGCCAAGTAATATTAAAATCCCTTTATGAATGACAGTGTCATCGACCATACAGGAAGAATCTTTTTGACCACCAAGTATGACATTGACCTTTGAGCTAGGGGTCTTGGTATAGCGCATGACATGTCGTCTTATTATGGTGTACATTTGTAAAGTAATATTAAAACCCCTTTCAGGATTGTTTATTTACAGAACGGACTGGAAAAAAGCTCTGTTGACATTTGACCACCAATTGTGACCTTGACCTTTGGTCTAGGGCTTCGGGTTTTGCGCATGACACGTCGTCTCATCATAGGGAAAATTTATGCCAAGTAATATAGTAATCTCTTGATGGATGACAAAGTTCTGGACCAGACACAAAACAGACCCTATTAATGCCATGCTTAGCCGCCAAGTGTGAACTAGACCTTTTAGCTAGGGGTCTGACAGTTGTGCATAACACATTGTCTTATTATTGGGTACATTTGGGCCAAGTAATATTAAAATCCTTTCATGGATTGCTGATTTACAGACCGGTCAGGGAAAAAAAGCTCTTTTGTCATTTGATCTCCAACTGTGACCTTGACCTTTAAACTAAGGGTCCGGGCTTTGCGCATGACCCCTCTTCTCATCATTGGGAACATTAAAATCCCTTGATGAATGTCATAGTTATCGACCGGACACCAAACTGTGGACGGACGGGCAATCCTATAGTCCCCGAAACTAGTTTTCAACATGTAGAGGACTAATAACAAAACATCTGTTTATTTGTTTGACTTGGAATCGCTGTAACATTTGTATTGATTTAAACATTTATGAATATTTCGTACTAACATGTGCAGATGTTCGAGGTCGCAGAATCCATCGTCCAAATGTAGTCTGAGACTGCGAAAGGCTACCATTTCTCCAAGGGTAATACTTGACGATAACTTTCTCTCTCTTCTTAACATGTAAAATCTAATAATAGATAAATATTTCTTATAAGCAATGAATTTTGATCCAAGAATTATTTTTGTTAGTTAGTCTATCACACAAGGTCAGTGACTTTATCACCCGGTTATCACAAAATTAAAATAATATATGACTTAATCGTTTATATATAAATATCTATAAACAATAATTTAATGGGCCAGTTCAATTTTAACCCAGATAATGTATTTGTAAAAACGGGTATTAAAATAACTCAGTATAAGTTTAGCGGTCTTACTTTCTTAGCAAAGAACTCTTTAAAAGCTTTCATGTCTGGATGAAACACATTTGCCGGCTGATCACTTGGTTTCAAGTCCTCTTCAAACAAGAATATATTTGACACAAGCTGCAAGCATATATTATAATGATGTTAAAAGTAAGTAATATTGTTCGATTATTCAGTTTCAGTTTTTCGTTTATTTACATATGATCACTATATAAAACATGATTCAAAGTTTCAAAAAACGTGTATACTTAAAGATATCCAATGGCCATATCTTTCACTAAAATATTTCATCTGATAGAAATTTACTTAAAATGTATAACATCCTCATTAAATGCCAGTTTTTTTCGTGGTAGTGCACATTTATATCGTGTTTATCTATACATGTATATAGCATGTACTATTTGCTAATTTTATGTTTACATAAACTATTCGAAGCAATTGTTCATGTTTTTTAAATATGAAATTAGGATCTAATATGCCTTTAACATAATATTATTTCTAAGATAATAACGACTATGAAAATGTAATAAACGTAAACTTGCAAAATGAAAAAGAAAGTAAAGTAATAATATCGGAGCTTAATTTGAAACAACATCATCATCAATTTTCATGGCGCTCACTACTTACAGATACGTATGTCAGATACACATATATAGTGAACAACGTGCCAAAATATTTTTGAAAAATATTTGACCAACAAAACAGAGTATTGGCAATCGGAATACGGATTTCGTATTCAACAAACATTTGTAGAAAGCTTTGTTGGACCGAATCATATTCTTGGCATCTTTGTACTCTTCCCGTTTTGGCTATGTGAGAAATATGAATGGCCAAATAGGGGCTGACACGGATCACATTTTGCCAAATCTTCACAAAACGTAAAAATTGTATAATAGTAACTCTTTTCAGAAGCAACCGTGGTAAAATGTGTAAAAAGCGGATTCTGTCCCATATTTCTCAGAAGTTATGAAGAATATCCTCGGTCCTTGTTAAACGTTAGATGATATTTGTCACACGGTTATAATAATGGATCGTATTCATCAAAGGAAGAATGAGAATCACACTCTTGTTATCCGGATAATACGAAATGCTGTGATAATTCCAAAATGCTACAAAATGACAGATGAACGCTTCTGAAAATTTCAGGATTTTTGGTAAGTTGCTGTGGCTTTATAAAAGATCTTAACCACCAGATGTTGAAAAAAGAACGAATGGTGATTTGTTTCCATGGAACTGAAACTATTTTACTTTATTTTTGTGAATGCAATACACAGTATGTTAAATAGTTTACAAAATCCATGTAAGTTTAGTTTGAAAATTCATGCTTGTAATTCACTGTATATG
Source organism: Mercenaria mercenaria (assembly GCF_021730395.1). NCBI lineage: Eukaryota > Metazoa > Mollusca > Bivalvia > Venerida > Veneridae > Mercenaria > Mercenaria mercenaria. The sequence continues at coordinate 22,266 of NW_026463258.1, forward strand.
CAGCTCTACCATTTCACTATCTAACATAGTTTAGAGTAAGTTGTTAACGTTTGCCTTTTTTTGTCAGAACCGTTTATATTGATCCTTGCGTGAAAAATGGATAATAGCCGAAAATGACCATGGATAATGCCCTACATGTGTTGTCTTTGAAAGTGGATAATAGCCGTCATTGACTTCTTTCATTTACATACCATTACACATTGACCAGTTTTGTGTGTGTGTGGACATGTTTTGGTGAATGAGTTTGTAACAACATGATGATATGAATTGTTAACGATTTTTAGCTCGATTTTTAGCTCGACTATTCAAAGAATAATAGAACTATTGGACTCACTCATGCGTCGGCGCCGGCGTCCCGATTTGGTTAAGGTTTTGTATGTAAACTGGTATCTCAGTAACCACTTGTGGGAATGGATTGAAACTTCACACACTTTTTCACTGTGATAAACTGACCTACATTGCACAGGTTCCAAATGTCTTTTTCGCTTTTTTACAAAATTATGCCCCTTTTTCGACTTAGAAATTCTTGATTAAGGTTTTGTATGTAAACTGGTTTCTCAGTAACCATTTGTGGGAATGGATTGAAACTTCACACACTTATTCACTGTCATAAACTGACCTACACTGCACAGGTTTTATAACTCTATTTTGCTTTTTTACAAAATTATGTCTCTTTTTCGACTTAGAAATTTGTGGTTAAAGTTTTGTATGTCTGCTGGTATCTCAGTTCTCACTAATGGGAATGGATTGAAACTTCACACACTTGTTCACTGTCATGATTTGACATGCACTGTGCATGTCCCATAACTCTATTTTGCATTTTTTCTCTATTTTGCATTTTTTCAAAATTATGCCCCTTTTTCAACTTAGCAGTTTTTGGTTTTGTTTTTCTATGTAAGCTGGTATTTCAGTATCCACTAATGGGAAAGGATTGAAACTTCGCACACTCAGTCATGAGTATCAGTCATGAACTGATAAGCACTGTGAAGGTTCCATAATCCTTTTTCCCATTTTAACAAAATTATGCCCCCTTTTCGACTTTTGTATTCATTCATTTGACAAGGCTGTTGAATAGTCGAGCATTGCTATCCTCCGACCGCTCTTGTTATACTGGTAACAGGCAAACCAACCTAATAGGTAGAGCATATCAAACCTATCGCAGATAAAGACTTTTTGCCTCATATGTTAAAGGAAAGAAATTTTAACATACTCTTTCCATTAATATAATTCTTACAATTACAGAGATAGTCCAAATGATGACTTTGGATAAAGACCCGATAAAGAATGCCGAAAAGATATGGCCATATATTGGCGCTTGTTTCAGTGCTGGTGGGGGGTACCCGGCAATCAACCTATACAGATCTTTGGCTCATTTGGAAATGGCTTTTGGAGTTTGACTGGAGGTTATCTTCAACCTACCAAGATCTACGAGACGTATAATACTGTCTTCAAAACTGCCCATGATTTTCAACACCACAAAACATACCACAGATTTTGAACAGCAGTCAAAATATTATGGTTTATTATAGCCCAAGGAACAAAGCAAAAAAAATGATCTCAGTTACAATTCATAACACCAACTTACAGAAGAAGAGGGAAGGGGATATTGAACAAATATTAGGTTAATGAACGTAGATCTTATCCTGTACACTGGGACCAACTCTTTATATTTCAGTATAGAAAGGCATGTGAGCCTTGTATTGCAGATGGAATTTTGGTAGGGGGACAACTTTGTATGGTAAAGTTAACAAGTGTACTAAATTATTCAGTACAATATCAAACTATTGTCAGTTAAGGGATTAAGGGAATGTACTAGTGTCAAGTTTTTGGGTTAACTATAATGGTGACAATATCTGAGGTATCTTCCAAGCAGTATACACGATGAAGGTTTCCTAGATATACTTGACTTGCTGTACCCCTAGACTTGCTTCACGTTTTAGACTTGCTTCGCTTCTTAGACGTGCTTCACTTCCTGGACTTGCTTCACGTCTTAGATTTGCTTCGGTTCTTAGACTTGCTTCGCTTCTTAGACTTGCTCCTCTAATTTAAATTGCTCCTCTCACTAGATTTGCTGCGCAACCTGGACTTGCTGCACTTGGAAGACTTACTCCTCCGAATTAGACTTGCTCTTGCTACTGAACTTGCTGCGCAACCTGGACTTGCTGCACTTGGAAGACTTACTCCTCCGAATTGGACTTGCTCCTGCTACTGGACTTGCTGCGCAACCTGGACTTGCTGCACTTGGAAGACTTACTCTTCCAAATTGGACTTGCTCCTTTAACTGGACTTGCTGCGCAACCTGGACTTGCTGCACTTGGAAGACTTACTCTTTCAAATTGGACTTGCTCCTTTTACTGGACTTGCTGCGCAACCTGGACTTGCTGCACTTGGAAGACTTACTCTTCCAAATTGGACTTGCTCCTTTTACTGGACTTGCTGCACTTGGAAGACTTACTCTTCCAAATTGGACTTGCTCCTTTTACTGGACTTGCTGCGCAACGTGGACTTGCTGCACTTGGAAGACTTACTCTTCCGAATTGGACTTGCTACGCAACCTGGACTTGCTGCGCTTTGGAGACGTACTCCTCTAACTGAAACTCTTAAGTTTCGTTAGTGACAATACTGGAGGTTTCTTTCTAAACCTTATTTTTTTCTCTCTTTTTTTTATTTCTATTCCATTTCAAGTATAAATACAAAACGCGCGAACCGGATAGAGAGACGCCATTGTGACGTCACGCGAACAAAAATAGCATACATAAAATGGCGGCAAATTGTGTTTGTTTTATACAAATAAATTGATATTTTTGACAACTAGCTTCTATGAATTCACAGCAGTTTTCAACATTTTCCAGCAAAACTGACCTGTTAAAGTGCCATTATTTTCAGTCTTAAAATGCTAACAGACCCCTAGCATACTTAATTTCTAAATATGGGTGTACCCCCCCCCCCCCCCCAAACACACACACACACACACACACACACACCCTGTGGAATCTCAGCACATTTAAATTCAGGTGTTAAATTTACCTGTTCTGGCTTGTTTAATTTTTTACCAAAATCTAGCAGAAAAGATACAGGCGTGTAGGCTTTAGAACCTTCTGACAGCGGACTTGAGATTTAAAACAGAATTTTACAATGATAAAGACATTTACCCTTTTGATAAAATGTGTCAGGAACATCTGGTACTGACAAATGTGTATAAAACATTACCTTGGGCATGCCACAGCCATTAGTTACCACATTTTATGAGTATACTTCTTCAATATACAACAATCGGTACCTTTAGAACAGCATATGCAAAATTTCAAATTACAATATTGGCTATTATCCTCATAGCATTTCGGGCTTTATCTTCGAAATTTCTATGAACACTTGGGTCAGTATCCATCGACTACTACATATGCTTATATATTTGTCAATGTGGGTTATTTGATATAAAATAAAAACTTTTGAACATGTTCGTATCATTTTTTATATAATAACTGAATAATACAAAATAATATTCATTACCGAAAGTTCATTAAATGAGGTTGACAACGCTTTCAATCGCCAAACTCATTCTCTAAAGCAAAATGTACACATTGTTTGGGGCTTTCCATACTGAACAATATGTCCCATATTCAAATAGTTTAATGCAAATGGTACAGCTTCTAAACCATGTTGAATCAGTTATAATACTTTAAATAATCAGAATGAGTAATAAGAAAATATAGACAAAAACAATCTCCATACCAAGTTTGACATTTCCTCCAGTTTGTAGCATTTTGGAATTATCACATCATTTCGTATTATCTGGATAACAAGGGTGAATCATCTAAAATTTGCCCAACGTAGCAAAAGTCATATTGTATATATTTACTAAAGTGTAACGCACTGTTATCTTTATGCGCTTTTATCTGAAACCAGTGATAAATACTACACAGACGAAGGATCACAAGCAAATCTGTATCATCTGTTATGAGTCTTAATTTATTTTGTTACTTCCTTATTGAGTTATAAGAGAACAGCGTAACAGTATATGAGCCGTGCCATGAGAAAATCAACATATTGGATTTGCGACCAGAATGGATTCAGACCAGCCTGCGCATCCATGCTGTTTGCTAACAGGTTCTTTAATTGCAATAGGCTTTGAAAGCGAATAGCATGGATCCTGACCAGACTGCGCGGATGCGCAGGCTGGTCTGGATCCATGCTGGTCGCAAAGACACTATGTTGGTTTTCTCATGGCACGGCTCATATGCCTTTGAACTTATTTAATCCATAATTACACTTTTGAGAATATCAATGTCACCGTAATCTTTTGTAATTTACCAGACCTAAACAAATGTATATCCTTTATACTGTATTTGTTAAAATAAGATTTCTAATTTTCGCTTAATAAATGAAACGTGGCCTTCAATAGTTTTAATACAATTTTATTCATAAACGAAGTTTATACCTTTCTTTTGTATCTAAATCCAAATCTTGGAGCCTCTATTTTAATTGTATCAATCCATTCCTCTTTTATCTGAATCATATACTCCTGTATGTTATTTTTCTCCTTTTCTGATGACACTAAAGTGAATGGCAAAACAGCAAGCAAAAGTGCTGTTGTAATTATTTCAATTAACTTCATTTTTCCTTTCAATCTAAATACTTTTTTCACTTTGCGCACATTGAATAGTATAATTTTAAATATACCTTTTCGTAAACAACCATATCTATAATATCTCATTCGCGATAAAATGACTTGCGTAAGTTAATATCTACTGTTGATAGATTTAACATGTTACGTTTAACACGTACGTTTTGTGTGAAATATTATGCACATAAGATATATCCAGTCTATTCAAAGTTGACGCGTACAATCTTTCCCATGATAATGGTGGATTTGTTGACTGCATTTGGTAAATTTATAACTCACAATGTTGAATCCTGCGTGACAGTTTTCACGTTAAAGTATTTTGCTATGATTTCACATACGAAGTATTATCTAAGAATTGAAACATAAAGGAGATAATACTATCTGATGCAGCTTAACATGTGCAATGAGTGTACGTATTCTTTCAGGTCATTGATTAACAATAGATGTAAACACTCAATCCCAATGTCATTGATTATAACTCTACTGGGGTTATGAAAACACCTCACATACAACTAAAATTAAGCGGACTCGAGTTCACACCCTATAAACGACTGTATTCCCCACCTTCCTCTTGCGAGTGATCAAAACAATAAACTGACAGCTAAAAGTTGAAAAACAGCATTTTAAAGTGACTGATTTGCTTTGAAGGTATATATATTTACATTTCATTGGAAGCTAAACATGATTTGTTTCTGTAGATAATGTGTTAGTCTGATGACAGGTAGAATATAGCAAAAAACTCGATTGATCACTGATTTTGTCCAGAAATTGTACATTGTCGTCGTCAAAAGTACTTATTTTCTTGCTTGAAGAATGATATACATGTTAATTCCACTGCTTCATGGATAAAGAAACAATACTAGTTTGTTAAAATAAAACAAAATCATTAATAAATTCTCCAATTTGTTTATAACCGTAAATGAAAGAAGATTCGGTGTTATTTCCTGACTGTATGCACGCTTGCTTAATTACTGTACAAGTGTTTTCGAGTTTGGTAAAAAGACTGTATGCCTGTTTGTGAGTGACATGCGGTCACCATGCGGTCTGTCCGTTCGGTCTGTTTGTATATGTGTCCTCATATATTTGGTCGTGCAATTACTTCAATGCTATTGCACCTACCTCTCTCAACGTTTACATATAAACATCGGCCATATGTAGTTAATGTCCATCTTATTATTTTCCTTTTTCTTTTTAAAGTGACACTTAAAGGTGAAACATGGTCAGTTTTTCGTGTCAGTGCCATAACTTCTTGGTGCATTAAGGGATTTTGAAATAACTTGGCACACATGTTCACCATCATGAGACCGTAATGCGACGATGTGTCGCATACAAGACTATATTTTCTAGAATTTTAAACCATTGAAACCAATATATAATCGCAACTGAAATTAATAAGGTGTGAAAATATGAACAGTAAATGGGGTGATTTGGTGTGGAACGGCGCCAGATTGAATCCACTAATCCTTTGTGGATCGCTTTCTTGACAGCGTCACACAGTAAACATCTCTGTTTTAGTTGTCTTTGTATTTGCCATAAACACATGAACTTTAACATGAAACTTGTCTTATTACTGAAAATACATTCTGCGAATGAAATCAGTCCCCATTTTACAAGCAAAAGTGCCATTAGAGGAAAAATGAGGGTTTATTACCTCACCTGAGCAAGAAGTGGTCAAGGTGAGCTTTTGTGATCACCCTGTGTCCGTCGTTGTCGTCCGTCGTCAACAATTTGACTGTTAACTCTGAGAGGTCACACTTTTGATCCAATCTTAATGAAACTTGGTCAGATTGTTACCCTCAATAGCATCTTGGACGAGTTTGATATTGGGTCATCTGGGCTTAAAAACTAGGTCACCAGGTCAAATCAAAGGAAAAGGTTGTTAACAGTCTAGAGATCACAGTTTGGTCCAATCTTAATGTAACTTGGTCTGAATATCACCCTCAATAAAATCTTGGACCAGTTCGACATTGGGTCATCTTGGTTCAAAAACTAGGGCACCAGGTCAAATCAAAGGAAAACCTTGTTAACACTCTAGAAACCACATTTATGACCAGTTATTAATGAAACTTTTTTCAAAATGTGTTTTTGGTGATATTTAGGTCGAGTTCAAGTCTGGGTCAGATGGGTCAAAAACTTGGTCACCAAGTCAAATAAAAGGAAAAAGCAAGTTAACACTCTAGAGGCCACATCTATGACCATATCGTAATGAAACTTAATATTAATTTTGATAATCTATAGGTGACTTTAAATCTGAGTCAAGTGGGGTCAAAAACTAGATCACCAAAATCAACTGTTAACTCTCTATCGGCCATAAATATGCAATATCTCTAATGCCTGCCCACGACTACCCGCTGTGATTTGATAATCATTTCTCATACATTTATACTTACCAAATAACATACAGCTTTCGATATAAATGTCGTAACTTGCCGATTATACTAAAACAAAGACGAGGTACAACTCATGCCATTTTTAAAACAACGGAAGTGGATAGAGCAAGGCCTAGCAATGAAAACGACCAAATCCGCAAGGACAGATTCCCGGCGTGTGTGCGTTATCACTATCAAATGTCAATTATTTCTAATATGAGAAATTGCGGTAAATCTTGACAGGTAGTAAACACGACGGCTGTATTTGTAACGATAACATGTTTATTTTATTATTAAGGAAGGGGGAATCGGGTAGTTAAACCATTAGGCCATTCAACTATTTTGTACTACTTTTGAATCTTGTTGACTGATTTACAATGAAGTAAACTCGGAATTACTAATAATGACTTAATCGACTTTTCCGATAATGTTTTTCGTTATCCTTTTCTATTTATACATGTGTACGTCCATTTGCAGGATATTTGCGGGTGAAATAGTTTTTTTTTAAATCAGAGGATCATTTTGTTGAAGACGGACACACAGACGGGGGTCAACCTATAGTCCTCTCCTGTCTCATCAAAGGAAAACCTTGTTAACACTCTAGAAGCCACATTTATGACCAGTTATTAATGAAACTTTTTTTCAAAATGTGTTTTTGGTGATATTTAGGTCGAGTTCAAATCTGGGTCAGATGGGTCAAAAAATTGGTCACCAAGTCAAATAAAAGGCAAAGCAAGTTAACACTCTAGAGTCCACATCTATGACCATATCGTAATGAAACTTAATATTAATTTTGATAATTTATAGGTGACTTTAAATCTGAGTCAAGTGGGGTAAAAAACTAGATCATCAAAATCAAAGGAAAAGCCTGTTAACTACCTATCGGCCATAAATATGGCAATATCTCTAATGCCTGCCCACGACTACCCGCTGTAATTTGATTATCATTTCTTATACATTTATACTTACCAAATAACATACAGCTTTCGATATAAATGTCGGAACTTGCCGATCATACTGAAACAAAGACGAGGTACAACTCATGCCATTTTTAAAACAACGGAAGTGGATTGAGCAAGGCCTAGCAATGAAAACGACCAAATCCGCAAGGACAGATTCCCGGCGTGTGTGCGTTATCACTATCAAATGTAAATTATTTCTAATATGAGAAATTGCGGTAAATCTTGACAGGTAGTAAACACGACGGCTGTATTTGTAACGATAACATGTTTATTTTATTATTAAGGAAGGGGGAATCGGGTAGTTAAACCATTAGGCCATTCAACTATTTTGTACTACTTTTGAATCTTGTTGACTGATTTACAATGAAGTAAACTCGGAATTACTAATAAGGACTTAATCGGCTTTTCCGATAATGTTTTTCGTTATCCTTTTCTATTTATACGTCCATTTGCAGGATACTTGCGGGTGAAATAGTTTTTTTTTTAAATCAGAGGATCATTTTGTTGAAGACGGACAGACAGACGGGGGTCAACCTATAGTCCTCTCCTGTCTCATCTCATCGATATTTTGAAATCGTAAGGTAACATTTCGTCGTGTGATTTTCATAGTTTCTAATTCGTATTTTATGATAGTATATGTGTGTAAAACCAACACTGAACACTTGCATGTAAACGACGCTGAAGCATTCAATTAATTATTTAATTAAGTAGGATAGCGAGTCACAGACACTCCACCCCACCCCTAATGGATTAGTACAAGCACCGTCATTAACTTAAATACACATACAGTGTAAAGCCAAATAATGAGTTTGAAGGCGATTCTTACCTTTAGCGTGTCTGTTTATTGTTTTGATCACTCGCAAGAGGAAGAGAGGGAATACCGTCATTTATAGGGTGTGGAGTTACTCACATAAGCTTGACGCTTTCATCATCATTGATGTAAAATGCATATAAACTAAACTAAATAAACGGTTTAAGTGAAAACAATGAGAGGTTTGTTTGCCTATGTTATACAGATTTAAGGAGTTAAAATTACTAATTTTTTATGAAACAAAATATGTAACATGATACACAAAATCCTTCCGACGAAAACAGTTACAATTATGGGAAGTAAATAAGACAAAACTTATCAATGTCAAGTCTAAAATATAAATGTGTGGATATGACATAATATTTTGAATTCGTACGCCGAGGCGCGTATCCATAAATCCGGACTTCAAAATGCTTTCATTCGCTTTGTCATTGTTAAACTAGCCAAAGAAGTACAATTATGGCGGCTAGGGACAGTAGATTTGAAAATGCCACAAATCTGTACTGATACAACACAATGCAAATAAAATCCCCGCTGAGAAAGGCTCTAACATTAGCCAAACAATTCCAGATCATACTAAATAAAACATAAAATTGGTATAATTACACCAATGTACTCACCAACTCAACAACTTGTCTGAAGTCAGAGCACCAAAAAAAGAGCACGGCCAAAAAAAGCTGCAAGACAAAATTCTACTCCCGTCCGTTTAATGTAGGATTTAGGAGAAAGGCATCATGAAGTCTTACACTTTATTAGTCATTGCACCATCAAAAAGGAAAGCGTAGCGACAGTTGAGGGGTCAATCACTAAACATGCACTGTGCTTCACGATTTTCGCATCGTATCCACTCTTGATAAACTTTTCACACATTTTACAAATATTTGATTAAAATAAGGACTATGTTTGATTTTCCGAATTTTACAAACTACATCTCCATGGTATTCCGGGTGTGTAAGTCCAAGTTTTAAAAGTGTTTAGGTTAGTATTAAATTTATATTTTTCTAACAGTTCGGACGATCTGTAGTAAAATTTACTGAAAGCTCTCTGTAGCTTATGATAACTGTAACCCTGTTGTAATAAATTTTTGGTGATATGAAGATTTCTATCAATAAAATCCTCTTTCTTTGGGCAAGCTCTTGGAAAACGAGTATGTTTTGACATATAGACACTGTATGATGTTGCTCGAGGGACATTTCCATCAAGGTGGGGGAAGTTGACACTTTAAAATTAAAATCGTCACTTTTATCATATATTTTCGTTTCTAGATTATTATTCACAATTGTTAAATTTAAATAAAAAAATGACGCTTCTAAATCTTAAGCATTAGCCTTGTTAAGCTGTAACCCTTTTGGGTAAATGTCTTTCACCATTTCTGAAAAAAATATATGTTGTCAATATTTAAACTACCATTAAGATACCTTGAGGTTCCATTAAATACTTCAATAATTTCAAATTGTGTCTCAGTGGATAAACTAAGCATGAAATCTCGTTCATAACAGCATAAGAATAAATCAGGAATGAGTGGGGTGTTTTGGTTCTCATCGGGATACCATGGTCAATTACTTGTCTGTAAGTTTTATTGCCAAATTTGATAAATATGTTATCTGATAGAAACCTTAGAGCTTCACAATCCTGGTCACAACTCCATAGGTTGTATCTCTTAAATTTACTGTTAAGAAAGAATGCTCTAGTTTCATTGCACGTCAGATAATTAACTTTTTTGCAAATGTTTTCTCAATTATAGCTACACGTTTTTCTTTAAAAAGATTATATGGTGAATTAGTATAAAAAGTAGAAAAGTCATAATTAAGGTACTTATATCCAAACATTTGAAGTGTTTGTTTATTAGCTTTTTGATAACATCTCCAGAGTTCCTGATGGACCAGAACAGATTAACACCAGAGTTCTCATATACCTTGGAGCAATACTTCTCTACGTTGTCTTTTATTGCAGTAAGACAAAAAGTCAAAAGTAGTGAAATGTTGTTTTTTTTTGTAGAGCATAAGGTTGAATTTGCAATGAATCGAGCTTTATATGGAGTTTTTTTTAAGTTTAAGGATCCAATAAATAGTAGGTAGCTTCATCTGATTGTCGTCAAGTGCGACACTAAAATTTATACATTGATTTACTTTACAGGGTGACTACGTGACAGGGTGAGCTTTTTGTGATCGCCCTTCGTCCGTCGTCCGTCCATCCACAATTTTCATTGTGAACACGATAGAGACTACATTTTGTATTTGATATTAATCAAACTTGCATACAATTTGTATGGGCATAATATCTCGGTTCCTTTCGAAAACTGGCCAGATTCCATCATGGGTTCCAGAGTTATGGCCCCTTAAAGGGCCAAAATTTGCTATTTTTGGATTGTGAACATGATAGAGACAGCATTTTGCAATCGACTTTAATAAAACTTGCATACAACTTGTATTGGCATAATATATCGATTGTTTTCGAAAACTGGCTAGATTCCGTCATGAGTTCCAGAGTTATGGCCCCTTAAAGGGCCAAAATTTGCTATTGTTGGCTTGTGAACACGATAGATACAATATTTTGCAATCAACTTTAATCAAACATGCACACAACTTGTAGTGGCATAATATCTTGGTTCTTTTTTTATACTGGCCAGATCCTATCATGGGTTCCAGAGTTATGGCTCCTTAAAGGGCCAAAATTTGCTATTTTGGCGTTTGCAGCCATATCGAAATTGTATTTATGATTTGATTTGATACAAACTTGCAAAATATCTTCAACAACAATAAATGTTGGATTCCATGATGAATCTGTCAGAACCAAGTATAATATCTGATTACCTCCCCTCATTTTAATCAAAATGAATTTATATCAGTAAGTACTTATAGGACTCATTTGAAATTTCATTATTGTCATTAGTTGGACTGAGACAATCAGGGTAGATAACCATGGACTGATTTTATGTCAAATTACCTCCCTTTTCAAATTAAAATGGGTGTATCTCAGTAACCGATGAAGATACTGATTTAAAATGTCCTTTATCCCATCAGATGGACTCGGACAATCAGTGTAGATAACTTTTGACTGAATTTATGACAAATTACTCCCCTTTATTTTATGTAAATGAATATACCTCAGCAGCATGTAAAGGGATTGGTTTAAATGTTATTTAAGTCTTCCAGTGTACGGAAAAGTCATGCTGGTACAAAAATGCAGCATTTGAGCCTTGGTATGGAGATTGGCCCTGACTAGTATGTGACCCATAGGTCAAAAGGGACTGTTACAAGAAAATATTTATATTGATGATATTTAATGTGTATGAGATCTATATCACAACTTGATCTTATCATTAAAAGCAATGACACTCTTGTTACAATATTATTCTCAACTTGTAGTGGTAACTGGTAAGTTTTTGTATGTTTCAGTTCATTTTGTTGTAATATTTCTGTGTAGTTAATGTGTCATATAATAATAATTTGATTTGAAGCTTTGTTTGCAGGAGTTAAAACAAAATTCGTGTGTACCTTAGATAAAGCTTTCTGTAAACTTATGAGTGAAAACTTGGGTTTAGGAGGTAATAAGGAAGGGTTTGATTCATAAAATTTAGCTCGAGTTTTTATGATTTTAAATATATTCTTTTTCCATTCAGTGAAAACGTTCTGATTTGCATTTTCACCATTTTTAACATTTATAGACATCAATAGACTGACTTATTTCAGAGAGACATTTTTCAAAGTTAATAGACGAGGGAATTCTATATTTTGGACCTGAAAATTACTCGTTATGATATGGCCGGCTGGTTGGTAACAGTATTTAGATTCTTTACTGTTACCACTGTCTGGAACATTAAGCTCTATGTCTAATGTCTGAATCCGAGACAAATTTATTTCATAATATTATATTATATTATATTATATTATATTATATTATATTATATTATATTATATTATATTATATTATATTATAATATTTCTAACTGGTTTATTATATCTGTAATAGATAATAGGTGTTTCTGAATTCTTGAAATATTTATGAATAGAGTTATCTACAGATTGGTCTCTAAAAAACTAGGTAAATCAATTAACTTGATTTCTTTAGTTATGAAAGATGATTTTAGAACGTTTCGTTTATGATCGGATTCAGAATCAATATGAGGTCTACGAAAATGTTGCGTATAGCTTTAATTCAAAGAAGCAGTGTCGTAAAATGGATGTGTACAAATATAAATATTATCAGCTTTTTGATCAATTTGCCTCAACGAAGAAACAGGTAAGGAGGTTAAGCATGATGACATAACATGTCCATCGGAGTGTTTTAGTATCATATTGCAGTCAGCGACAGCCATTCTTTTGCGGTTCCCGTTTCGTCGAACACCATGAGAACGAGTGTTGCGTCTTCTTGAGAATGGAGAGAGAATATATCGATTCCGGAATCTTTTGAGATATTTTCCTTTTGATAAAATGTTATTTAAATCTAATGGAAAGGGTGTTTGTAGAAATGTAATCCATTTAAGTTCAGAGACATGTTAAAGTTTAGCTTTGAAACCAGAAGTCATGTTAACTTCATATTTTAATTGTTTAACAGCTTGAACAGAAACGTCTTTAACCGAATGTCCAGTTTTACGAAAATGATTGTATAAGAAGTTTCGAAATTTATTATTATTTCGAATTTTGTAACAGTGTTCCCGAAATCTGGTTTTCAGAGGTCGTTTCGTTTCCCCAACATACTGTATACCACAATTATGGGCATTTCATGTAAGAACGTAGATAACATTCAGAGGAATTTCAAGAAATGTCTGAATGACTATTTATACTGAAATTTCTATAATTAACAGTAGAACGTATTGTCGAGTTACAATTAAGATGAAGACAGCACATGCACCTATTAAAATGGCACTTAGAGACTGAATGAAATTTAACGTGTTCAGTAGCAGCTGTTTTTATGTTGTATTTTCTAAGAATATGTTATTTAATTGGTGAAATCAGTACTTTTAAATAATTGTTGTAAAGTGCAGTGCTTTTTATAGGTCTCCTAGAATTATCTGAGTGTAAAGGCAAATGACCACCGAGCGCCACATTATCGTTAGTAAACACGGAGGATAGTTATTTAAAGATCAAATTAAAATTTTGAAATCGAAGTTGTATAGTTTTAGAATACAAATTTTATAATGGAAATTGAAATAGAATAAGTTGGCTGGCCTAATTTAATGAGATAAACTATATGATAAATTCAAACCATTGGTTATTTCCCAAGAAATTGTTAAATGTGTTTGGCCTTACTTAATGAGATAAACTATATAATAAATTCAAACCATTGGTTATTTCTCACGAAACTGTTAAATGTTTGTGTGACAACGGATCTTACGTAGCTATTTCTAGTGTTATTTCGCTAAAATTTTGTTTTTAAATATAAAGATATAATTGTTACTTCGATTAGATCATCTACATTTCTGAGTGACCAAATTGGATCGTAAATTGCATTGTAGAGAGCAAGAAATATTATAGATTAGATCGGTTGCTCTCACTATAAAAACACTTCTGTAACCTGAGACGAAATTATAAAATTTCAAACTTTACTAACCACTGCGTCAGCTGATGAAAGAAAAGTTAAATGTAGTTTTAGCACAAAGATATGTTTTTCTCACCAGAATCTGTGGACCAGATTCAACAAAAATAAAATTTAATATTTTCACCTGTTCGGAAAGATGATAGATTCGTGGCTTAGATCTTGCCACTAACTTATTCTACAAGAGTCTAATTGGATCACAGACATCAGCACAAAATGTGCCCCTTCAGATCATACCGAAGTGTACTTCGTTCTAGAAGAAAACAAATGTATTTAAGTCTTTCAAGCAGAATTAATTTTAAAATGGACTTTCAATTAATGATATTCTTATGAAATATTGCCTTCTCACCGTTTAGTCGTGTTAAAGCTCTAATATAATGTTTTAATACAAAATTAAAAATTGTTGTTACACGTTTACATAAAATAATGTTGATAAAGTCAGTTATCAATTATGAACGTCATTGGCTTTTCTTACAAATAAAAACTGTAGATGACATGCTGAACTGAGTAAATTAATAATGCTTATATTATTAAGACAGCAAATTAACAGCTTTTACTTGAGTTCAATGCAGTAATTCTTTACTTGATGCATTTTACAAAGAGACAAGAAGTACAGATAAAATGAGTTGTTACGGTTATGCTGATGTGTGCGTAGATTCAATCTTACTTAAATAAATTGGTTTCTTAATTGGACGATAAGTAACATGAAATATTTTGAAATTGGTTCTAATACGCGGGTGACATTTTTTTCCAATTTAATTTTCAGTCATGATTGTCTTGGCTTGGCATTCAAATAGTTCAGCTAATTGTTACTGACTGTCAGGAACGATTATTTATAAGAAACACGGATGTTTAAAGCTAACCTTGAAAAATATCTAAAGGAAAAGGAATGACTGTGTCAGCAATCAAACTCTTCCCCTTAAAAGATGCATATGCAATACCTGAACTCAGTGTTATTATATCTTCCGGTCTTTTGAGATTATGGTACATTCACTTTTACTATAATATCATTCCGCTTAGTCCGATGGTTGGGGGTGTAATGTGTTCCGCACAAATCATTACCTCTCATGAACAGACTCAGACAAAAAAACCGAGTCTGCGTTTTTATTTTTATTGGTTGCGTTCAATGTTTCCTAAGGATCTTTGGTGTAATAGCTGATCATGCAACATAATTATAAATCACGATATTCGAATGCGTTCATGTGTTTCTGCGAAGCGCGGTCTGTTCGCCGCTTTCATAGAATACTTACAATAACAATGACAATTTTATTGTAGTTGTTTTCATTTCAAAACACACAAATTTGTCAGAAATGTGCGACGTTTATAGATACTTTAAAAAGTCATTCTTCTGCAATACATATATAGAAAAGAGATGAGATAAAGATGTTTTATAGACCATTGGCATTCGCTTGATTACATCATAATGTAGACTTCTGTATTTACATTTTTTGCATATTTCAGTTTTACTAGTTGTCATCTCTTAGACATCTTCATTACGCCGGTATTAGATATACTGGCCGGAAACGGAAGTATATGGGAAAAGGGAATATCTAAAACAAAGCTGTGGCAATAATTATGTTTCTTATATTCTAGACTTCTGTATTCCTCAGTAAAACGTACTTCCTTTTAGGAATGTATTGTCATGGCATATACATAGAAATGCTTACGTGTGATGGACAGGCAGAAAGAGTAAGTGTCACCCTACAGTATAAGCAACTACTGATTTTAAGCAAACTAAAATGGAGCTTCTGCTTTGATCTCTAGTAAAAACTAGAAATGTGTCCATAGTACACAGATGCCCACCACTGTATAAACTATGCAAAATAGGGCTATAACTCTGCTGTTATTGATTTTGTATAAAAACAGTTGTCGGGGCACAGCAACGCTCCAATTTTCAAAAATACTCAAAGAATGAATATAAACTTCGAAAAGGAGGCATTAAGAAAATAGAGTAATGGAACATCAGCAGTAAATTCAGTTTATTCCAGTGAACAAGAGTGTACTATAAAAATCCATTTCCACAAGAGGGAACTGAGACACCAGCTTACATACAAGAGCTCAATCATAAATTGCTAAAAGGTTGCATACAATATTGATCTCTTACCACGGGAATTCCATACAGACCATATATTAAGTATCTAACAAAAATCTTGAAATATCAGAATACATTTATCGTCTATTGATGGAATATAAAGTTGTAGTCTGTCTTATTATTGTGCTGTCTTCAATGGTGTTGCTTAAGAAATTATATTCATTAAAACAATGAGATCTCTTAATATTTGTGAACATTTACAAATTCATTTCAGATTATGTGAAGGTCCTGGATCAGTTAGTTCAAAGTTGATTATAACTTCAGGCCGAGTTAGTAAGACCGAGCTGGTTTTAACAAAAACGTTTGTTTAAGTTTACCTGCACTCCAAATACATATACAATAGTGCTAGAATGATTCAAACTGTTAATATGCACGTCCATGAAAAGTTGCCAGTCATGAAAGATTGCAAAGCAATGTGTTCACTTGATACCACGTAAAATGGGCTATCATACGCTACACGGAAGAGAAATATACTTTTCATTGTACCGTTAAGGGGAAGTTACTACTTTGAACTAACGGCGGACGAGAGACAATTATTATATTCCCTTTCCACAAAGAAAGAAATATGGATCCTACTTTGCAGTTGGTCCCCCACCTTTTACTGTCAGTTGTATCATATCATTTCTTGTTAGTAAAATCGACAAAAACAGTTAACTTTGACACTAGAAACACTAATTTCCTATCTCTAATTACAAATTATAAGATTCCAAATATAGTATCTCTGCAACTACTGATTTTAAGGAGAAGAATTCTATAAGACATGTCTTTCATTCTTATCCTTTCCTTAGTATCATGTTAACTTGTTGTTGTAAATATACAAATCTATGTTATGTACTCTTGGGAATAAATATGTTTAAACTAACTACTGATTTTAATCAAACTAAAATGGAGCTTCTGCTTTGATCTCTAGTAAAAACTAGAAATGTGTCCATAGTACACAGATGCCCACCACTGTATAAAACTATGCAAAATAGGGCTATAACTCTGCTGTTATTGATTTGGTATAAAACAGCTGTCGGGGCACAGCAACGCTCCAATTTTCACAAATACTCAAAGAATGAATATAAACTTCGAAAAGGGAACATTAAAATTACTTTGAGAAAAAGTAAATAGAGTAATGGAACATCAGCAGTAATTTCAATTTATTCCAGTGAACAAGAGTGTAATATAAAAATCCATTTCCACAAGAGGGAACTGAGACACCAGCTTACATACAAGAGCTCAATCATAAATTGCTACAAGGTACTCCACTTTATGAAATAGAATTATGGAATTTATGCATTGTATGTCAAGTCATCAAAGTATATAAGTGGCATGAGTGGGTACTACGATATCAACTTACAAAAACATAGCCGAAAAGACGGCATAACTTTGTGAAGATACAAAATAAACTTGTTAAATGTGTACATTAAGTCAGTTAACAAGTGTGTGACTCAACGACCTTAATCGCTTGGCTACGAAGGTCCCTTAGTGACTATAGGTGTAATTGTTTGGTTTTTTTAAATGCAGCATGCTCCCTAAAGGTTTAAGGATGTACGAGTGTAAGTAAAACATTTTGACGAACATCCAAGATTAAATTAGATGCCCCTAGTTAGGAAGAACAGAAGACGTTAGGAGTTGACGACGACAAGCGAGAAAGATATTTAGCGGCATGCACTGTAAATATCGTCAAGGTGGGATCATTTTTTGTCGTGTAGACAAGCCCCTTACATCGACATACCTTCTGGAATAATTTGTTACAAAAGTGAATACCTTTATTTCTTGAATAGTTCTCGATTATAACATCAGGTCGTGATTTAAGTAACAAAACAGTGTTATCAAGTAGACAAAGGTAATGATGTTTATATACCATGCTGCAAAGCTACCTCCACTTATTCCTTCATCAACTTACGTTTGTATCATGTAGGCTTCCAGTTAATGTTTCCATAATCAGGCCATGTCGAATCGACAAAAGAGATTATGGTACATTCACTTTTACTATAATATCATTCCGTGTGTATCATGTAGGCTTCCAGTTAATGTTTCCATAATCAGGCCATGTCGAATCGACAAAACACAATGATAAATACCTTAACTAATAACAACATAGCATCCCATCCTGATTTTTGTAGACGTACTGTACGATAACAAACAAAGGTTCTTTTAAATCCAACACGCTGGTCTCTAATGTTTGGATGACTTGTGGCCCTGCTCATCTTTCTTCCTTATCTCGTTAACAAAAATCTTAGAAGCAAGTGAAATATTGCTGAGCTCAGTTAACTTTTAATAATATATAATATTACATTTGATTTTTTAAGGTTCGTTAAAGTAACGTTTCGAAATTCAAAGTTGCGATTCCTGCAGTAGTGGCTCTATTTACATCGCTCGTTCGTTTAAAGAAACATGTTCAGTCGGGACGCAAAAATACACAAAAATTGTAAACAAAAAATGAAATGACATGCGCGCACATATAGAGAAAACACACGAGGACAAAACGAACAAAAAACGAACACAGTGGGGCACCGCCTAAGAACGGTCAGTAGCCAAACCACCATTGAGGAACTTAAACCGGTTTATGCTGCACACCTAAATTCACCCCACCATGTTCCAAAGTCTCGGAACAGTGTAAATAAAAGTAGCTCAGATTTATAAAAAGAAATGTACAATGTAATAACCGTAATATCAAAGAAACTGCCTACAAAACATATGTTCGCCCACAATTAGAATACTGTAACACCATATGGCATCCATGGCAGAAAAACTTAACATATGAGATAGAAAAGGTACAAAGAGCTGCATCCAGATATGTTATGAATGACTACTCATACCAAAGCAGCGTAACATCAATGCTTGAAACTCTTAAATGGCAGACATTAGAACAAAGAAGAATACGTGCATTTTTAATTATGTTGTATAAAATATCACACAACCTCGTCTCTGTAGATCATAACCACCTGACAACCTCTAAAAATTTAAACTTTATCATTCCATCTTCAAGAACACAATATCATATGAACTCCTTTTTTCCCCGCACAATCAGATACTGGAACGCCTTACCTTATAACATCAAGGACAATGTGAACCTTCAGTGCTATATGTACTAATGTCATCATCCTGTTTTTATTTTTAACAAGCTGTATATATTACTGCTCTTACCCTCTTAACAACATGAATATCATGTATCATGTAATATAGCAACATGCTTTTAAACAACTGCCCCGACCTCCCAGTTCTGATCAGAAATTGATAGTTAGGAGTATCTCCGTAGATGTAGATGTATTAGAAAGCTAACACGCATTCTAATAAAATTCTCAACTACACAGACATCTATAGATAATAGTGAAAACAAGTGTTAAGGTAGAATGCGCCCCAATTTGTTTTGTCGAATTTCGTCTTGAAACTTATACTATACAAAATTGAGGATATATGCGATTGAGTTCCGATTTCATTTTGTCGCCATATTGTTCAGCTGTTTTAGAAAAATACAAAATAGTTGTCACTTTGCATGCAGAAAATGCTACTCAATGGTATAAAATTCGGGGAAATAAAATTGACGCCTAAGACTATTTTCCTTCTTCTTTCAATATAAAATAGCGTTGGAGGGTCATGTTCTTCAAACATGGATAAAGACTGTACTTGAGGCGTAAGAGATAAACGAACTTGAGAATGTACCAGCTAAAACATTGAATCACAAGAAATACATAAGCTTACTACGGTTCAAATAATTTGAATTTACCCTATCATTCTCATTGATAGTGTTGAAATACAGGTAAAAAGCTGAAACTTTATTTCTTTTCATTTAGATACAAAGGTCACGGCGTCCGTTTTCATGGTAACCTTAATTTGGTTCAAGATATCACTATTGTCTACTGAAATATAAACAATTTTAGAGCATACTTTTAGTATATAAGAGCTAAATTATCAATGGAAACAGAAAAAATAGATATTACTACGGTGGTATGTTTAGGACATGCATTTGTTTCTTTTAAGATTAAATTATCTCATGCGCACTACATCTTATCACGAGCGCACGACATCCTATCTCGTGCGTTCGACATCTTATCTCGTGCGCACGACATCTTATCTCGAGCACACAACAACTTATGTCGAGCGCTTGACATCTTATCCGGAGCGCATGACATCTTATCTCATGCGCACGACATCTTATCTCGAGCGCACGACATCCTATCTCGTGTACACGACATCTTATCTCGAGCGCACGACATCTTATCTCGTGCACACGACATCTTATCTCGAGCTCTCGACAACTTAAAACTGATACTTCTAATTCTTATTAGGTGATTCAGATATGAATTGCAGATGATTGTGTAAGTGATATCTTCCTAACACTCCAATAGTTATATCCTAATATTTCACAGGTATGAGATGTATAGTATAGACGCTCACGTGTAACCTAAACCCCAAGAAGAAACACCACCAAGTTATAAAAATAATCGATCAACAAAGAAATATTAACCTTATATATGCAATATCTTTTTCTTACAAGAGAGGTAGGGGTGGCATGGATAACCGCTAAGGGTTGTCTAAGCCGCACATCTGGCACTTAAAGCTTCTATGTCTTTTAAATATAAGCTGTCAAAATGTGTAAAGTTGTTTATCAGACAGCTAGGGTCATTCACAAAACATCTGTTACGGACTATATATGCATTCGACAGTAGATTGGCATATTCCTTGACGAAATTCTCTACTAAAATTCTACAATTGCGCCACATCTCCACAAACAAACAGAAAAGCATTAAAACCTCACAATAATGTATCAATTTTAGCATAACTTATATCTTTGAATAAATCAAGAACTCCTTCGATTGCGCGGATAAAGTTCGATCGATTAAACTATAGACGAAAAGTACGACACTTTAAGCCATATTTATGGTCGGTATTTACAAGTTAAGCGTGGTTTTCACAACTATTTTTGTAAACAAATGAACTGGGATCAATTTTGTACAATTAAGTACGAAACAAGAAATCTGGATTTTCGCAAAGTTTCAGGATTATGCGGCGGTTAAACTTTATTGTTATTTACGTTTCCAAGCAGGTGCGTGTCACGCGCAAACTGTGCCACTGTGTTGAAACTGTCCTAAGTCAAAAGTTGGGATTATTTCTGTGTACGAGAAAGACGAATGTTTCTTGAAACGCACATAAGTGCTATCTTATTCCATTACTAACTATGCACTTAGGATTTAAACTTAGGATTCTTTATGAAACGCAATCCTGGAATATAGTCCTAATATAGGGGTCCTCCGTGTCCGAGTGGTTAATGTCGCTGATATCAAATCACTTGCCCTCACCGACGTGGAATCGAGCCTTACTCAGGGCGTTGAATTCTCCATGTAAGGAAGCCATGCTGTCGGTGGTTCTATCCAGGCGCCCCCACCCCCGTGATGAAATAATGCACGGAGGCGCACCGGGGGTCTTTCCTCCACCATTAAAGCTGGAAAGTCGCTATATGACCTAAACTGTATCGGTGCGACGTTTAACCTAACACAAATAAAGTCCTAATATATAAGCTTTATAAAACACTTAGCCCCAAGTTGTGACTCTGGGTACTTCCCAAACGTTTCCGAACTAGGCAATAATTACGCCACGTGTTGGACTACTTTAAACCCGCCGAGTTGTAAACTGAGACAGGTGTTATTTGATGCAACATCCTAATGGAAAATTTGTACCGAAATTGAGACAAAAAGACCCCCTAAATATTAAATATCCTCAGATAGGACAACGTCGATGCACACTTAACGGCATGATTCTGGTATTGTAATTACCACCAAATAACAACCGAACGCAAATAGAATTTATGTCTAAGTGCAAGGAGAACTTCAATAAATATGCGTGTAAGAAACGATGCGTAACTGTGGATTCGTGAGATGTAAAGCTCGAGACCAAAACGGTCGAGTGCATTACTTTTTCTCGAATCCACAGTTACGGTTGGTTTCTCTTGACTTGCCCATTTATGTATTTTTGAACGCTTTCGTAAATAAAGATAAATTAAATAAAACAATAAAAACTACTTATTTTAGAGAATGAATCATACAAACATAATTCATTTAATAACGCAATCGTAGGACCATTGGAAATTCACACGTTTCATTTGATTCATAACATACAGCTCGGTCACAACTTTCGCTTGTAAAAATGATGTTAGATCTATATGATATAATGTTTGATATTGAACTCAGTTAATCGCGATCGGGCCATTGCAATAGTCGCTAGGAATAAAGTTATCCCATACTAAATACTACAACACGGTACATAGGTTCGAACCATACACGAGGAATACTTCTTACCGATTTTTCTCAAAACATGTTTTCCTGTATACTTTACATACATGTATTTGATATTGTTCATTTGTGATACATTATTGCTTTGATTTCTGAAATGCTCATTGACATATTTTAATAAAGATTATGCTGGACTTCTTTACACGAGGAGTAATTATCGGACGTCATGTGACAATTTGACGTCATAATTTGACGTTATAATGCTCTCTCACCGGTCCGCGCGTTAACCGTTGTTTATCGCAGATTCTAACACGACCAGCAAATAAACTATATACACCTAGGAGAAAATCAATCAACGGTTATTTTGGGATAACCCATGTGCGTGCAAGGTAGTGACGTCATCCCCTATGTTTAGAATGATCTAGTCCAACGCGTGAAGTAATTATCACTCATTTCATTTCAGTCTGATATCTGTGTACGGATCGTCAGGGAAGGTAACTAGAGTCACGCATTGGGACTAAGAATGATCCAGGTGCTACCACGAAGTGTAGTTCATGTCGTAAAAAGTAGTTACCATTTCTTCTAACTGTTGATACTAGTATATCGTGTTAGAATCGAAATAACACGTTCCAAAGTGTGATTTATCGTAGAATTACCCGAGTGTTTCGTTCTTATGCGAAACAATATATCACGAAGACCTACATATTCTTACGCATAAGAACTCAAAACACGGGTAATTCTACGACAAACCACACTTGGGAACTTATTATTTCTTAAATATACAGAGCTTAATTTTCTTCTTTGTTTAACTGGAAATCAAATCGAGTCATGTTAGAATCATTATTTAACTAAAAAAACTTTCCCCGGTGCGGCGTATATGACAACATTTTTAAATCAAATATAGATAGGTAAAAAAGAATCAGCGGTTACTACAGCAATATTTTCTCTGTAAAATGATTTAAGAAACAAGAGAAAGCTTAGTAACAATCATTTTATTCACAAGATTTTGTTTCAGACATTTGCTCGTTTATAGATATTTCTATTCTCATACTGTCTCCTTGCAGTTGACACACTGGCATCGCCTAATTAAGAAGATCACGCATGTAAATGCTGTCTCGGTTAATCGTACACTAGTAGACCATAAAACTGGCAGGAAAACAGTTTATTTATACTTCAACGTAAGTATGGCGATATCTTCAACGGCGTTCATCTTTTGTCAAATGAGGATACGTTGATCGTTCAAGGAAGCTAGTCTCGTTTTCATCATGTTTTAGGTATCATTTCAAGGACGTACTTTAACTTGGAAGGTGAAAACATATTTTAAAGTACTTCTGCTTAAAATGTTAACTTATATCATGTTTCTAGGTTTCATAACATACGAGGGATGATCAATATATAACGGGAAAATGCTTATAAATTTGTTTGTACTTATCATTTTCCAGAGATATTTTATACTGGGGTAAATACATATATAAGAAAAAAAAACACACGAAATAGTGTGAAAATATATTGAAAAATTAACAACTGACAACAATTTTGCCAACCTATGAAACCCATAGGCGGCGCAATGTCATTTACGCGCTAATTGACGTACAACTGAGTTCAACGTTTTTAACTTTACTGTAGTAAATGTCACACATTTTTAAAAACTTCTCGAAATACTCTCCTTTTACATCAGTACATTTTGCCAACGGGTTAATTACCCAGGGTAGAAGTGAATTACGATAATCATCTTTGGGAATTGCGTTCAGCACATTCAACACTTTCTTACGAAGTTCTGAAAATGACTAATTAATCTTTACGTCCCGCAATTCACGTTTCAATGTCGGAAACAGGTAAAAGTCATTTGGCGACAAATCCGGTGAATAAGGAGGATAATCTTGCAGATTAATTACTAGATATTCTATGTGACTTGTGGTCGCTTTCGAGGTGTGGGGTGGCGCATTGTCATGATGCAAGATGAAATGGTCCAACATTTCCGGGCGTTTCCGAATCCAGCGTGTTGCAATTTTCTCATATTTAACTTTTTCTTCAAGATTGTATGGACAATTTCATATGACAAGTTCAGTTTATTACACAGTTCTCTGACAGTTAACCTCCTATCACTGTTTATGAGATTTTTCACCCATGTAACGTTCTTACCGTGCGTCGACGTCACTTTCCGGCCTCTCCGTGGTAAATCATACGCATTTTCCCAACCGTTGTTAAATCAGTCATACCAGACATAAATTCTTGTTTTTGACATTGAACGATCACTAAAGGTACCCTGTATTTCTTGCACAACTTCATTTTTACTTTTTCTCTTCAAAACTAAAAAAAAATAGAGCAAACCTTTGATCTTCTGCCATTTTACTACCACGGAACAGTAACACGTAAAGGACGTAACATATGACGTCATCGTCCGACTGGATAGTCTTAAGTGACCATAGTTGTTAATTTTCACCAATGTACCGTTGCTAGAATTAAAACTGTAACGGTTTGAACTTACGTGAAAATGGTGAAAAGTATTCAAAATGCCCCGCCTATGCATATTGAGCGTTACCTTAGCAACTGTATATTTTAGCATTATATTAGTATAAATCTGAAAATTTAGCGATACATTGCTTATATATGTACCTACTTCTAGCTTAAGTGTGAGAAAGACCGATATGATTATAAAAAAGTTATGAGCATTTTCCCGTTATATATTGATCATCCCTCGTAAATTGGCCCCGCCATCCATGCAAGTTCAAGGGCGTTTATGTTTATGTAAGAAGGAAGATGGTGACTGAATTTAAATCCAGATTTATATTGATTATATTTGAATTGAATGACATAATTGACCATGGATATATATAAAAACACAGTTTATATGTCGCCAAGCACGGGCGAGGAAAAATCGACCATCGCACGTTGCAATTTTTGAGCATGAGATATCGATTTTCTTCTGTTTTGATAACATTTATAGCGCTAAACGACTGCACACCGGTACTAAAGGGTGATGATCTTAAACCTTTTTCCTGGGTCTCCGGTACTCTGTATGGTTGTAGCATTTAGGACCATATCACCATCTCAAACGATACCGTAGAAGGAAAGGGGGCGATAAGGGGACTACCCTATAAATTTGAAATAGAGACGTTTAGAAATTTATTATCCACTTTTGGAAGTGAGGCAATAAGAAGGTTCTCTCCTTGGTAAAGAAATGGAGTGGCTCTGAAAAGGGCCGTTATGTTTGAACAGTATCTTTAGTCAGCGGGGCACATTGAACGAAGGGACGAACACGTACTTTTTTACTATTTTATACATAACAATATGTGCAACATTCCTGCGCAACACTAACATTGTTTAAACGGAACTCTATTTTACAGACCGATCGATCGAAGTTAAGATTTTATTTTTATGATAGTCTCATCCACATTCATATACGTAATAAAAAGCATCGACTATACATAAACATAAAATTTACAAGGCCATTCTAATATTAGAATTGCAAGATACTTTTATCACAAATAATACAAAAAATATCACATTAATAAATACATTTATATAACAGATAAACTATAGTAATCTTATATAATTTCAATTATATTAATTCGATATGACCTTGATATTTTCTTTATCACACATCATATCCCAATCAGCGCTGCCTATTTTGATAAAGCTTTCGTTTTAAATCCCACGAGTGGTAAATCATGATACTTACTAAACCCGGATAAATTTATTTTGAGAAGCATGTAACTCGATACATTATAGCAGTACATTTTCATTACTAGGAAAAAACCCTTTGATATCATTCGGTGCAAACGTCGCATGGGTGAATATTGTACTCTTGCCTGCATGCTATATTATGTCATGTATTAATAACGACAGCTCTTAAAAATATCTAAGTTTGGCCTATTTCATAGGTCTCTTTGTGTGTTTCTGTTATTTTCCTGTCTTCTGCAAGTCATTGAGTACATGCGTGTATTGTTAATTAGGTTTGTTTTTACGTATTTTTACATGAGCGTTTATATTATTATTGTTAGTATCAGTGATTGACCTGGTGGGGGATGAATGTTATTTACACTATCCTGTGGAACAAGGTAAGGGTCATGGGGGAGTTTGTAAAATTCCCAAGTTGTGGTTTTGCCATTGACAGTTCCAAGGAGGTGTCACACTATGTATTTGTTTGTTTTGTGATTACTGTCTTATTGTGTCACTTCGTCGAACCTACTTTTTTACAATTCCATAGACATAGACATCGCAAAAGAAATTATGATTTTCCTACATTTTTTTTCAATGTCAATCAGTTCTATAACATTTGGTTACTTTCAGAAGCGCAGGATATCTATTTTCAATATTTTCTCTCGGATACACCTCTTTTATTTTGGTAACGAGGGGCTGGTAACCGTACCTTATTACCAACTAGCATTTACTACTTTGCTAGTTAGTTTTATATTTAACACGTAAGTAGTGATGTAAATCTTCTAAAGTTTGATTAACTGGCCTATCCCACTAGATATCTCTTCAAATTACGTTGAGCGTTTTACATCTTTATCATAAAGCTGTTTGCTTAAAAGAATTTACTAACTGGCTATTAGCATTTCATTTTAATAATTTTTTGAACTGTTTTTTTTTTTTTTTTTTTTTTTTCATTATTGTTTTGTTTTGTTTTGTTTTGTTTTATGTAGGCACATGTGCGTATACCCTTTTACAGAGGACTGTTTACTTATATAATAGGTAACTCACATATAACAAAATGATAAACTCTATACCTGGGGCTGAACTGTATTTACCACTGACAATAATTTAACGAACCACCTGCAATAAACAGGTAGACTTTGGGTTATATAGTATTCACCACCTGCCGTGAGTAAATCTGCACTCTTCTACGATATTTGAGTATTTTGTCCTCATCTATAGTGTGACGACGACTGTGACAATTCAATTTGACAAAAAACATATAATAGCATTTCTTTGAAAACATGTTGCTATTATAATGATTAATGTTATTTAATATGGCTTTTTATCAATATAGCTTCCCTGAAATGAAACAGTAAAGTTCCTGTCAATCATTTGAATAGTATACGTAAGTATTATCTTAATGAATTTAATTTATTATTTAATGACCAAACAGTAAGCGGGTACCGCATATTTCATTCTGATATTGATATTAAGTGAAATTTAAAATTAAAAACAACAACAAAAAAACAAACAAAAAAACATACATACAGTTTAACAGCTTTTTATAGTTACGTATACATGTAGGTACATATAGACAATAAAACCGTGATAGAACTGCAAATATATAACTTAAATAATTTCATAATAGCGTGACAGGTGGGTCTCTGTAACAAAGTGTTTTTACAAGATGATATGACCCGTACAACATTATGCTCTTAATCAATATATATATTAAAAAATAACAAGAGATGCTTTTTAGAAAAGCGCATGCCTAATCATCTAAATAGTTAGTTAGTCTTTATATACTGTTTACTCACTATAAATATACCTTTGAAGAGTAAAAAGGCTAATTTTGGGCAATTCAAGGGTCATTATTCTGAAATGCCTGGGGCGATTTGGCTAATTAATGAACTTGGCCGAGGAATTATGGTAAACAAATGGTTCAAGTTTGGTAAAGGTTCGACTTAGAATGCGGACAAGAGTAAAAAGGCCGATTTTCGGTAATTCAAGGGCCATTTTTGTGAAGTGCCTAAGGCGATTTGGCTAGTACTAGTATTCAAACTTGGCCGAGAACTTATTGACAAACACATTTTGTTCAAGTTTGGTGAAGATCAAATGAGAACTGTTTAACTAAAAGGCCGATTTTCGGTTATTCAAATGTCATAATTCCGAAGTGCATGGGGCGATTTGGCTAGTTATCGAACTTGGCTGAGGACATACGGTCAAACACATTTTATTCAAGTTTGGTGAAGATCGAATGAGAGATGTTTGACTTAGAGCACGGACAATATTAAAACGCCGATTTTCAGGAATTTAAGAGTCATACTTCCGAAGTGCCTGGGCCGATTTGGAAAGTTGTCGAACTTGGCCGAGGACTTATGATCAAACTCATTTTATTCAAGTTTAGTGAAGATCGGATGAGAAATGTTCGACTTAGGGTGCGGACAAGATTTGTGACAGACGGACAGACGGACACACACACACACACACAGGAGTAAATCAAAATGTCTCAGGCCATACAGTGGTGAGGAAGACATTATAAACCAACCAACGGGGATTTATCTTCGTACGCGACACTTGAAACTCAACAAATGGTAACAAACCAGACAATTCACGATGCATTGCCTTAATACACATTGGCACATTAAAGTAAGGTATGTGTAAGAGAAACGAACCAATACACGGTATGTTCCCTTCATTGCCCTTGCCACGTCAAAATACAAAGAGAAACAAACCAATACACGGTATGTTCCCTTCATTGTCCTTGACACGTCAAAATACAAAGAGAAACAAACGAACACACGGTATGTTCCCTTCATTGTCCTTTCTACGTCAAAATACAAAGAGAAGCAAAAGAATACACGGTATGTTCCCTTCATTGTCCTTGCAACGTCAAAATACAAAGACAAACATACCAATACACGATGTATTCCCATCATTGTCCTTGCAACATCAAAATTCAAAGAGAAAAAATTAATATAAGGTACGTTCGCCACGTCAAAATACAAAGAGAAACAAACCATACACGATTTGTTCCCTTCATTGTCGTTCTCACGACAAAACACAAAGAAAAAACAAACAGATCTATGGATTGCTCTCTTCATTCTCGTTGCCACGTCAGAATACAAAGAGAAACAAACCAATACATGATATGTTCCCTTTATGGTCCTTGCCACGTTAAAGTACAAAAAGAAACAAACCGATACACGGTATGTTCCCTTTATTGTCCTTGCCACGTTAAAGTACAAAAAGAAACAAACCGATACACGGTATGTTCCCTTCATTGTCCTTGCCACGTCAAAATACAAAGAGAAACAAACCAATACACGGTATGTTTCTTCATTGTCCTTGCCACGTCAGAATACAAAGAGAAACAAATACATGATGTGTTCCCTTCCTTGTCCTTGCCACGTCAAAATACAAGGAGAAACAAACCAATATATGCTATGTTTCCTTCATTGTCCTTGCCACGTCAGAATACAAGGAGAAACAAACCAATACATTATATGTTTCCTTCGTTGTCCTTGCCACGTCAGAATACAAAGAGAAACAAACCAATACATGATATGTTCCCTTTATTGTCCTTGACAGGTCAAAATACAAAGAGAAAAAAAAACAATGTAAGGTTTGTTCCCTTAATCATCCTTGCCACGTCAAAATACAAGAAGAAACAAACAAACGATGGATTGTTCTCTTCATTGTCGTTGCAACGTCAAAATACAAAGGAAACCAAACGAATCCACGGAGTTTTCCCTTCATTACCCTTGCCACGTCAGAATACAAAGAGAAACAAACCAATAAACGATATGAAAAATGCAAACAGAAGTACACCAATACAAGATCTGTTCCCTTCATTGTCATTACCACGTCAAAATACAAACAGAAACAAACCATATACGATTTGTTCCCTTCAATGTCCTTGCACGTTAAAATACAAAGAGAAACCAACGAATTTATGGATTGTTCTCTTGTTCCCTTCATTGTCGTTACGGTGTCAAAATACAAAAAAAAGACTCCACGGACTTTTTCCTTCATTGTCCTTGCCACGTAAGAATACAAAGAGAAACAAACCAATACACGATTTGTTCCTTTCGTTTTCCTTGTTAGATCAAAATGCAAAGAGAAAAAAACAACAATACACGGTATATTCCCTTCATTGTCCTTGCCACGTCAAAATCCAAATAATAAAAAAAAACATACACGATATGATTCCTTCATTGTCCTTGACACGTCAAAATACAAGGAGAAACAAACCAATACATGGTGTGTTCCCTTCATTGTCCTCGACACGTCAAAATACAAGGAGAAACAAACCAATACACGGTATGTTCCCTTCACTGTCCTTGCCACGTCAAACTTCAAAGAAGAAAAAACTAGTCCACGATATGATCCCTTCATTGTCCTTACCACGTCAAAATACAAGGAGAAACAAACCGATACACGGTATGTTCCCTTCATTGTCCTTGCCACGTCAGACTTCAAAGAAGAAGAAACGAATCCACGATTTGTGTCCTTCATTGTCCTTGTCACGTCAAAATACAAAGAGAAACAAACGAATACACAGTATGTTCCCTTCGTTGTCCTTGCCACGTCATAATGCAAGGAGAAACAAACGAATCCATGATATATGCCCTTCATTGTCCTTGCAAGGGCAAAATACAAAGCGAAACAAACCAATACACGTAAATTCCTATTATTGTCCATGCCACGTCAAATTACAAAAAGAAACAAACCAACACACGGTATATTCCTTTTATCGTCCTTGCCATGTCAAAATAGAAAGAGAAACAAACCAATACACGGTATATTCCTATCATTGTCCTTGACACGGCAAAATACAAAAAAACAATACACGGTATGTTCCCTTCATTGTCCTTGACCCGTCAGAAACACAGAGAAGCAAGCCAATGCACGATTTGTTTCCTTCAGTGTCCTTGCCACGTTAAAATAGAAAGAGAAACAAACAAATTTATGGATTGTTCTCTTTAATGTCGTTGCCATGTAAAATCTCATAGAAAAAAAACGAATCCACGGACTGTTCCCTTCATTTTCCTCCCCACGTCAGAATACAAAGAGAAACAAACCAACACACGGTATGTTCCCTTCGTTGTCCTTATCAATACATGGTATGTTCCCTTCCTTGTCCTTGCCACGTCAAAATACAAACAGAAACAAACCAATGCACGATATGTTCCTTTCATTGTCCTTGACACGTCAAAATACAAAGAGAAACAAACCAAGACACGAAATGTTCCCTTAATTGTCCTTGACACGTCAAAATACAAACAGAAACAAACCAATACACGATATGTTCCCTTCATTGTCCTTGACACGTCCAAATACATGAGAAAGAAACACATTAATGATAGTTTATCTTCTCCATCCATTTCTGCATGAAAATATAAAGAAAACAAGACAAGTTTGAAGAAGACTGGAACAAAATTGTGCCCTCTAGTGTGTTAACAGTGTTAACGTCGCACGACGAGGCACGACAATGGACACATGGTGATTACAGTAGCACTTTGTGCTCAGATGAGTGATGGTGTTCATAATCCATGTTTGCAAAAAGGAAAAACTTTCATCATATCAAGTCAGTACGTTCCTTACTAATTTATTCAAATACAATTCTACAGTATTGATCAACATTTTATTAACAGTGTTCTAATTTTTTTTTTGCAGCGTCGATGTACGACCTTAAATGGTGTAGTTGGTTATAACTTGCAAGTAATTTTCAATTTCCTTTTTAATTCTTATCAGCAGTATAAGAATAAATTTAAAATAAGATCATTTGGAAGCAAAGAACTCTACCATGCAAATAAATAACAGAGTGACCCGATTTGGTTGAACTATTGATATTGTACAATTTATTTGACCAGTCAAAACATGGACCCGGCTTTCATTATATTCTGTTCGAGCCTATATAAGATTAACATGAAAGCCGGGAACATGTTTTGACAGGTCAATTAAATAGTACAATAAGAGGTATTGAAATGTCACAAATAGAAAACTCTGTTTATAATAATATTTAAAGTTCAGCAATGTGAAACGTGTTCATCAGTTTGAAATAACAGTTGGGAAAAAGATCGTTTAATTATTTATATTTTGGCATGCTACTATAGTCTTATAAACATGAAAAAGCATTTAATATTACTTAGGTCAGAGCAAATATTAATTGTAGTTTATGATGTGTTACATAGATGCGTTAAATA
The DNA here is from genome assembly GCF_021730395.1 of Mercenaria mercenaria. Lineage (NCBI taxonomy): Eukaryota > Metazoa > Mollusca > Bivalvia > Venerida > Veneridae > Mercenaria > Mercenaria mercenaria. Next base: position 54,731 of record NW_026463258.1, read on the forward strand.
TATATGAAGTGAATATCTATTGCAGTAAATTGGTTGAGTATCCTTTGACTACATGAATATGTATCAAAATGAATCTTATAAAACAAACCCGAAAATGGATGAATTGAATTTGATATATCGTAAACCTTAAAAGGACAAGCCTTGCGGGTTTAAATGTAACAAAAATATTCGCCTACATAGACAGTGTTTATGACTCACCATTTATAGTTGTTGTTAAAATGAATATCAGTTTGTTGAAACCAAGAACATTTCCCCAATCATACCCTTTTTTACCATCCTCTTTACTTATCTTTAAAAAAAGACATTGTTTGCGTCAGCTGTTCAGCAACTGTATAAGTTATTTGAAAAGAAATCTTATATTTAAAAACATTTTCAATGATAAACACATTTTAGGTTTTAAGTTTAAAATACATGTATTTGTGCTGTTCATGTACTTATTCTGCGCCTGTGGTCAAATTATTTTGTGTCATGTTGAGAAGTTGTAAGCTACGTGCGGAGAACGTAAGTACTTTAAAAATAGTAGTTTGTCAATCTTCCTATGCTAAATGTTTAAACATGTATACGATTAATAGTGGACGACCATTAGAAAGTCAGAGGTCTTGACAGAAACAATAATAGATATTAACCCTTTCAAAACAAATATGTATATACAATAAGCTGTAAGTTGCAATTGATTAGGTTACCGGCAAATACTGCTGAAGAAGGGCGTAAGAACAAAACCAAACTTTAGAACTAAAACAAATTACTTGTCCATTTGTTTAAATGAGTTTAACATCATTTTTCAAAAGCTTCATAACGGCGGTCAGTTATCGTTACTGGTAAAATTAATGTCGTATTCTGCGCGTTAAGTGAAACTACTCTGATGGCGAACGCCCTGTCCTCTTTAACATCATCATTGAGAACAAAAGCCATGTCCGGGGATCACACGCTTAATGTCCGATTACAATGCACGAACATAGGTTGGTTTTTCACATTCTTACTGACTTGAATCGGATAAGTGTTTATTTACCAACATGCGCTCGTGGACGCTCAATACTAATCCTACAAAAACAACAAAAACATGATATTAGTAAAAATATTTTCTCTTAACTTTTTTGTATCTAAAATCGTTGCCGAATTTGTATATAGATTTATCAAAACATTATAACAAGATATGCTTGTCATCCGCATAATGTAAGCTGTCTGGTATTAATTGCGCATTTCATTTCATTTCCATTGAGAGTTAAATGAACCGCACCATGAGAAAACCAACATAGTGCATTTGCAACCAGCATGGATCCAGACTGTTCGCTTTCAAACCCTATTGAAATTAGAGAAACCGTTATCGAGCAGTATGGATCCTGACCAGACTGCGCGGATGCGCAGGCTGGTCTGGATTCATGCTGGTCGCAAATGCACTATGTTGGTTTTCTCATGGTGCGGCTCAAATATAATGTATTCTTCAGTGTTACTCAACCTTGCAAATGCTTGCATACTTTACACTTACTGCAATCAATGTTCCTTGTTTACCAAAGTATAATGTTACCGCAAATACCAGAAAGCAACCTACTACCAAAACTGTCACGATTATTCGCTTTATCAACTTTTTATGATATTTGAAAATCCTGTCCACTTTCTATATAGACCGACAATTATACCAAATATATTTTAGTGCATCTTTTCATTGAAAAGAGATAATGATCATAGTGCATTTCTGTGAAATACATAAAAACAGCAAAGTCTACTCATTTCTTTATGAAGTTTGTTTATTTCATGGACATCGACTTCACTTTTCTGAAAACAAACGGTCAAGTAAGATCTTTAATCCTTAATGTCACACATTTATTGAAATTCATCAAAACAAATTTTTGGAGCATATAATGCAAATACACTAGATACCCTTTGCTCGAGACCGTTCATGAAAACTGCAGCACACCTCATGCCTCTAGCACCGTCTTAAACTAACTTTTGTAATTTAATATTAAATGAACCTATTAGCCGATTGGATCAGGAATAATAACACTGTCCAGATATGGATATTACGACTGCCACAGCACACCTTAAAATGAAAATGAAATTCGTTGTTTATGCCCGGAAAACATACTTATTAAACTAATCTTGATTTATTGAATTTCTTGCAAAACTCTTTGAAATATTTAAGCTACTTACATGGTTACACATTTGTGTCACTGTATATTTTTTTATTTGTTTTATTTTCTTTTTTGCGGGGCTTGGGGTAGAGGGTCACTTAGATTTTCCCTAGTCCGTATGTCTGTCCGTCCGTCAGTTCGGACGTCCGTCCTTCCGAACTTCTGCCGTGCATATCTCAAAATTCATTTGATCCAGAGTCATCAGTCATCACAGGATTGTTAGTCTGCATTAGATTATGTTTACGGATTCCAGTCAGGAAGACCAGAGTAATGACAATTGACAGTATTTGATTCAGAGTCGTAAAACATTGGAGGATTGTTATATACATGTGAAGTTGTGCACTTTGGATTTTACCCTGCCAAACCTGGCGTAGTCAGAAGTATTTGATTTAGAGCGATACAACAATTTAGGAAAATTATTCAGTACTACAAGTTGTGCACCTGAGAATTTTTAGGAGATTTACCACCATACTGTAATAGTGTGAAAAACACATCTGATAATAGAGAGACATATACACTATCATTCAAATGTTTGTCTGATTAATATGCATTTGACGAAGTGAAGTCTAAATCATTTTTAATATTAATGTGTCAGACAATATCAAGCTGAGTTTATGTTATTGTTCTGAATAAAGCAGGAATAAAGATCCAAATTCTATGGCTGTATTTTCCTTCTAATACGACTGCCTCTGCTAAAGAAACATTATAACAGTGTCTGAAATGAAAATGTTGTGCAATTGGTAATTACAAAATAAGGTTATTAAATTTCAGCTGTACTTCTTTAAGCCTGACTAAAAGTATAAATGCTTTCATTCTAAAGTACTGGTGTGTAAATAATAATTTTACTTCACTGGCACACTATGCAGGAATAATCAGAAGTATTTAGTTTTGAAATTGAACAGATTTCAGTGAAGTTGTATACCGAACGATATCATGATTGTACAAACTTTAACTGTGCCAACGTATCCTCTTCGGCGATAGCTCTAGTTCATTTGCACAATTATAGCAATTAACATGCAGTGTATCTATTACCTTAACAAATGATATTCTTATTCCTTGCTTTAAAGCTATTGAAAGACTGGAATATTCTCACTTAGCATGTTCTCTGTATTATCAGTAGTTTAACATTGAATGATTCGTTAATTGGTATATCATAAAATAGATCTTTCATATGGTGCATTACGTTTCAACACATCAATAACGATCTTGTAATGCTTATCTCATATTTCCGCCGCAAAAATGTTTGTTACACGAAAATAGCGTCTGATATAACCACGATGAATAATAAATGTTTCCGCTTTGTTAACTCTTTGCATATATGAAACCAATGTTTACTTCTACGAACAAGAAGTACATTTTTCCCGGCTGAAGACGGATTTATTAAAAACGTTTGACTATTTCACTTCTGACTTTATATAAAATGGATTTTGTGAGTTTTATACTTCCAAAAGATATTTTTCCACGATTTGATCATGCCTATGCAAAGTCTATTGAGCTCCGGTCTAGATATAATTGTTTGCTTTCCAAGTCAAAAATGAACATTTGCAGGAATGTAATTACGTAAAAGTATATCTATGCAAAGAAAGATATGAAACTCGATTTCCAATAGAAATCAGTACTATTATTGCTGAAACAATCAAAAATCAAAAGTTTGAACAGGAACAAAAAATACAGTCAAGAAATATTAAGTCTTTTATAAACAGTCGAACGGCAACTGACAGTACTATTTCATTGCTGATTGAAGACAGCAAAAAGGAATTCAACATCTTTGGACAAACCAAAGTCCATATTGTTGTGGTAGCAGAGGATGATCATATTAAGACAAAACTGGGGGAGGAATTTAAGCGGGATGTTAAAACGGACATAACTGTTGCAAGGAGAGAAAACATTTCAAGTGAAATTGATAATTTGTTAGAACGCATTTCACTAGCACCATTGAAAGGAATATGTGAGAATTGCTATGATATGCTGAAAGTAAAGGATGCTTCGGTAGAATCGTCGACTTCTTCTCAGCAAACTGAATTTTCCGCCATATCGCAGACTGACAACAAGTACAGAAAAGTGGATAACGGAAATGAATTGACATGTGCAGGAACGCCTTCAAATCAGTACGATGGATTTGAACGCGGACAAGGGCATATTTCAACAGAGCAGAAAGCCGGATTACCACTAGTGCGTGCGACTCCTCGTCTCATTGATTCTGCGGAACCCGGCAATTTTGACTTATCGGTAATGGAAAGAACAGCAAAAAATAAAACCTATACAAAGATGCGTAAAGCAAACAAATTAAAAGTCCCCTTGCATACTTCGACAACAATATACACCAGGGACCGATCACATCTAGAATCTGAGAGTATACCGAGTGGCTTGAAACAAACCGTTTCCAACATGAACTCTTGTGCCAAAAAAGAAACTAAAGGACACATTTGTGACAGATCAGATGAAATAGACATAGCAATAACAACAAAAGGTAACATACATATTTACGGGTAATAATAAATAGCATATGGATGAACAAAAAAAATAAAACTCGTCTGTTTAAAGATAACTTTAGTAAAACAAAGTAAAGTGTCATCCAGTAATTGTCAGGTAACTTACCGAGTCTAACTCAGGTTGGATGACACTTTGTAGTTATAACTTGTGAATAACGCACTCAGCTGTATTCGATAGAAATCCGTAATGGCTGACTCTCTCTGTGCGCGATCCCAGCATGCAACAACTCCCGCGTTGGACTGCATCCTATATTATTGCCTATTTATAGAATAGTCGGGTTCGACGTCTACTACACTCCCCACACTTTATCGAAAAGGGCGGCACTCTGGGAGCTGAACACCAGTGTAGCTGGGACATCGCTTGACCTGTGAGGTATCTAAACCTCATCATGCTGGTTCGCTGCACTGATTCAGATGATTTGGGGCCTTGCAAACCCTCATTGCTGTCTTGCTGATACATGGTCCTGTACCATGATCTAACCATAAAATTTCTGCTCTTAAAGTCTAACACTATTCGACACCTAATGGTGCTGGACCACTACATCTCTCTAATTTCTGCTGCAAGTGCCTAGCACTATTCGACTCCTAATGGTCCTGGACTATTCGACTCCTAATGGTCCTGGACAACTTCATCTCTCCTTCACTCTTCCCCCTCCACGGCAAAGGCAAAGTGACTACACTTAACCTCTGCTCCCCTTAACAGTACAATCTTTGCAGCGGTACTTATCAATATCCAGTGCTTCAGTGGCTGTAACATCTACACATGACCCGTGATACCATTCATCACAGTAGTCACACTGAATCATGAATCGACCCTGCCATGGCTTTCTGCAAAAACAGTACACCTCGCTGTCATCACCGGAAGTGTCTACACTTCCGGGATTAGCTTTCCACTGCACAATCCATGCTGGTGGGGTTCGATCTCTACAAGGCTTTAACCTATCATGATTCACCACGAACACCGAATTTCTGAGCTTGACCCGGAAAATGTATGCTGAAACCTTGGTAACTATGACACCAGGACCTTTCCATGATGGACATAGTTTCTTACATTTCTCCTTGAGTACCGCTGTGTCCAACAGATACACGATATCTCCAACCTCGTAGCTCCTTTCCAGGATACGAAGGTCGTAGTTCTGCTTCATACGCTTAGAGCTGGTCTTAAGCGTTGCCCTTGCTGTGGTATGAGCCTCCTGCAGCTTCGCAGTTAGCTTTGCCACATAACTCCCCTCATCTTGATATGACTGTTCTGATTGAGGGAACATCACATCAGCTGGTGTGTTTACTTCTCTACCCAACATGAGCTTGTTGGCCGTAAAGCCTGTGTTGCGGTTCACAGAAGCCCTTAGCGCACCTGCTATCTGCTGGATGTACAAGTCCCACTCGTTCTGATGTTTCCCAATGAAGCAATGCACGGCATCCATCAGGGTTCTGTTGTACCACTCAACCTGTCCATTTGAAAATGGTCGGTACGGTGTAAACTTAGCTTTATGAATGTGAAGTGTCTTACACATCTCACTAAAAAGCTTTGACTCAAAGTTTCTACCCTGGTCTGAATAAATCTGAAACGGGACTCCGAAACGAGAGAAAACATGATCTACCAAGGCCTTTGCAGTAACGTCAGCAGTCTGTGATGGCAGTGGTATGCCCTCTACCCATTTTGTGAACTGATCCACAACCATCAAGATATGCTGATTTCCCCTATGAGTTTTCGGAAGTGGACCCAAGAAGTCAATGTGCACCCTTTACATTGGGTCACCCGCATGGTATTCCGTCATTAGACAGCGCCATTGACGCTCAGACTTTTTATTGCGATTGCATACTTCACAACTCGCAACATAATTTGCTACGTCCCGGCTTATCCCATACCAAGCAAATTTCTCTTTCACACGCTCAGTGGTCCTAGCCACGCCTTGATGCCCTGCCAAGGGCAGATCATGGTTTAACTGCAAAGCCTTCTCACGCAAGCTACCAGGAACCATGAGTTTTTTAGCACTAGAACTCGCATCTTCCTGGTACAACACACCATCAATCAACATGAATTGCTCCTTGTTTAGCCAGTACGACTTCGCAGCTGGACTAGCAATTCGGCTTCACCAGGCTTGGTTGAACTGTCCAACCAACGCAGGATAAAGATGAAATCGACATCTTCTCCTTGAGCCTCACTAAGTTCTGACAAAGTGAAACCCCAAGATGTTTCCCAGTCTGTGTTCACAGGCTGAGCGGTATCCTTGATACCACACACCTGCTTATGCTGTTCTACCGGGTTGGAATAACCATCTGCACCCTCTGGATCCCAGGGTAGGTACAGATACCCCTCATCATCTGCACAGCCGCAAGCACCCTGCTCAACCTCAACGTCACAGGCTTGTGCCACCTCCTGCTTCGATTCTCCCATTGAGCTGTCCGACCCCTCGGTCTGAGCCGTCTTGCCACTGTTGCCTAACTGATTTTGTGCAGTTTGCATCAAACCCTCAGTGTGGTGGGCTGCCAAGTTACCCCCGTGGTCGCCCCCGATGCGGATTCCCTGACTGACACGGCCTTGTCAGCCTCTAATCCCTGCACCCCTTGCGAAGCCAATGGTACTGCAGTGTCCACCTGATCGACAAACGATCCCCAGTTTTTGTTATGTGCCCTAACACAGTAGTCACAACCTCCACAAGGCAAATCTCCAGGCTCCACCCCAGCAACAAACGCTGCACACTGTCCATCACTTGCCGGCATCCTGGACAAGGCATCTGCGTTCTCGTGCTTCTGGCCTGGCCGGTGCTTCAACACCATATCATACTGCGATAGCTCCTCGAGCCATCTTGCGAATTGCCCTTGTGGTTCTCTGAACCGCATTAACCAAGTTAAGCTAGAATGGTCAGTCCTGACCGTGAATCTCCTACCCAACAGATAGTGTCTATATTGGCATGTGAATCTCACTACAGCCAACAGTTCTTTCCTAGTGACACAATACCTGCGTTGTTCGCGGTTAAGCGCAACGCTACCATACGCAATAACTCGTTCAACGCCATCTTGAACCTGAATTAGCTCAGCCCCTACCGCTTTGTCTGAGGCATCCGTGTCCAAGATAAACTTGTCTGTCTGGTTTGGTAATGCCAGCACTGGTGGTTCAGTGAGAGCCTGTTTCAAAGCATCAAATGCCTCTTGTTGCTCTGTGTCCCACCGAAACTTCTTCTTACCCACGACACTGTACAGTGGTTCTGCCAACTGCGCAAAGTCGTGGACGAAAGTCCTATGATAGCTGACTAGACCCATGAAGCGTTCCACATCTTTAGAACGTGTAGGTACAGGCCACTCTCGCACTACCGCCACATCAACATCAGACATCGCCAAACTATTGCTACTCACAACTCTTCCAAGGAAATCTACTTCCTTTTGGAAAAGTAAGCATTTCTTTGGCTTCAACTTCAGACCATTATCTCTGAACCGCCCAAGAGCATCTGCTAGATTAGTAAGATGTTCCTGAAACATCTTACCTAGCACTAGCACATCATCAAGGAAAGCTAAGACTGTCTTCCAGTTTAGCCTACTTAGGACCAGATTCATCACTCTGCATAGGTTGCTGGTGCATTACAGAATCCAAAGCCCATTTTCACATGCTCGTACAGTCCTTACTTTGTGATAAAGGCAGTCTTTTTCCTATCTTCCTCTTTGATATTTACCTGCTAGTATGCGGAGTTGGCATCTAATTTAGAAAACCACACACTGCCAGCCAAAGTATCAAGGCAGTCATCTACCAAGGGCAACAGAAATACGTCCTTAATCGTGACGTCATTTAAGGAATGATAATCGATGCACCACCTGACAGATCCGTCACGCTTCCGGATCAGGACCGGTGCTGAAGCCCACTCTGAAGTTGATTCCTGTATGACACACGCCTTGAGCATTTTCTCATGGTGGGTCTCTTCCTGCCCTACACAGGTAGCTGGGGTACGACGCATACGCTGTCTAACAGCCTTTGCATCACCCGTGTCAATGCTATGTTCGATCTTAGTGAACTTCCTTAAGTCGAACTCATCCCTTGCAAATACATCTTAAAACGCAATTAGCAGCTGCGCTAACTGAATTTTCTGATCTTCATTCAAATGCTTGCTTGAGTTCAAATACACCTGCTGCAAATGGTCTGGAATACCATTTGTCAATGTATCGGATTCATCCGGACTATCCGGTGAACCCTCCGTAACCTCAAATGCCCCCGGTGTTTCATCACAGCTATCATGGTTGCTGTCTAGGAAACCATCAACTGGGTAGGCTCTACCAATTTCCATACCCTTCCGAAGCAACCGGTATCTATCACTGGTGTTCATAACACACATCAATGGCTCCACCCCTGCACCACGGACTACCCGTGGAACAAGGACTTTCACTTTATCAACGGGCTCAACAACATAGTCTGGCATTTCCTGACCCAGGCTACATTTAACCCTCATGACTGAATTTGGCGGAATGACCTGACGCTTAGCAACTGTAACCCGAGCAACATCTGGTACCTCACCACGCTCCCCAACATTTAAGTTGATAACCTGGCTGTCAAACGTCAATATGCCCCGGCCCATGTCTAACATGGCAGACCATCGACGAAGTAAGTCGAAACCAAGAAGCATTTCTTGTTCAATCGGAGCTACATATAATTGCTCCCTGTACCATTGTTCCCCTATTTTCAGTTTAACTGGGCCCACTACGAAACCCTTCATGCCCATCTTGCGGCCTGCTGTCATGAGCTGCGCTGTGCGTAGCCTCTTAGGTTTCCTTTGCAGGGCGTCGTACACCTTATCTGAAATAAT
>NW_026463259.1:0-28388 GCF_021730395.1 Mercenaria mercenaria
AAAACAAGATAGGTAAATTTTAGACTTCCACACTGAACTAATATTCAGAGAAAATAAAAATGTTGCACAGTTACAGGTTGCAACCATGATATTGAAATTAAAAGCGATATTTTGCAATGCCATCAGGTTCGACCCTCCATTTGTTTGATTATTATTATTAGTAGTAGTGGTAGTAGTAGTAGTAGCATGTGTACGATCGCATGTGTCCGACTCGAGTATGTAGAACTTCCTGATTCTCCTTCAAGTGTTGTAATACCGAGACAATCATCGTTGAATGATGTTCATTCGTACTAAATCAGGTCTTTAACACGCACTGCTGGAACGCCCGTTCGCACAGGAAGATCTCCACGAGCGCACAGGAATTCAAGTCTTTAGTAGTTCCGACCATTCCGTTAAAATAAGTGTTGCGAAAGGAATCCTATTCGGGAGCTATATTTACTGTTCCAAAACTAATCATGGTACCCAGTCGTTACTTGTTAAATCGGATCAGTGACATTAACAAGAGGGCCATGATGGCCCTATATCGCTCACCTGAGTCTATTTAAACCATGTGCCCCCCTGGGCAGGGTCATTTTTAACCCAAGGGGGATAATTTGAACAATCTTGGTAAGGGACTACTATATGATGCTATATACCAAATATTAAAGCCCTAGGCCATGTGGTTTTGTACAAGAAGATTTTCAAAATTTCGTTATGTAAGTCTATATAAACCATGTGATCCCCAGGGCGGGGCCATATTTGACCATAGGGGGATAATTTGAACAAACTTGGTAGAGGACCACTAGTTGATGGTACATACAAAATATCAAAGTCCTAGGCTCTTGGCTTTAGGACAATAAGATTTTTAAAGTTTTTCCCTATATAAGTCTATATGAACCATCTGACCCCCAGGGCGGGGCCATATTTGACCCTAGTGAACAATATTTGTAGAGGCTCTCTAGATGATGGTACATAACAAATATCAAAACCTTAGGCCCTGTGGTTTTGGAGAAGAAGATTTTTTAAAAAATTTCCCTAAATAAGTCTTTGTAAACCATGTGACTCATAGGGCGGGGCCATATTTGACCCCAGTGGGATCATTTGAACAATCTTTGTAGAGGACCACTAGATGATGCTACGTACTAGATATCAAAGCTCTAGGCATTGTAGATTTGGAGAAGAAGATTTTTAAAGTGTTTCCTTTCAGTTGCCATGCAAACCAGAGTTCTGTACGGAATTTATTTCCTTGAAAAATATTTAAAAGCAAACCATCTAAGGAACATTCCTGTGAAGTTTAGAAGGAGATGTTGTTGAAAGGAAAATGTTGACGCACGACGCAAGACGCACGACACACGACGCACGACCACAATAGCTCATCCTTGAGCACTTCGTGCACAGGTGAGCTAAAAAGACCGGAGTTCGTGTAAGAATATTCTTTTTCTGATATATTTTGTCAATATGTGCACCCGTCGTTGTAGAGAATACTGGTTTCCATTTTTTATCTGTGACTTTAAGCACTTTTCTCATTTACTTCGGTAAATAATGCGAAAACCGGAGGTAAACAAAAACGTGCGCGGAGAAATAAAATGCCATTACCCTTTCCGGCAAAAATAAGATATTACTACTTCCAGAATATCGCCAATAGATTTATGAAATATGCCAATATCATATTTGATTAGTTTAGTCCCTTCAATTTTATCCATTGAGGGATAAGTAACTCCGATCTTAAATTTACGATACGTTTGGTCAATGAATACATTTTCGAAATCGTGTCGAAAGCTGCAGACAGATCGAGTTGCACGAGGACTGTTATAGAATTTTGGTCGAGAGATGTGAGGATGTCATTCTGTACTTTTATCAAACCCGACTCAGTTGAATGAAACTTTCTGTAAGCAGTCTGTAGTCCCTCATGTAGCTTATTTTCACTCAAGTGCCGCCCAAGGCGCGCATCTACTACCTTCATTTTTGAAATGAACGGGAGGTTAGCCACAGGCCTATGATTAAATGTTATCAGATTTATAAGAAGTAATTTACTACATTCGATAATGCGTGTATGATATTGTAATGGAAAAGTAATATATCAATAGCAGTTACACAGTATGGTGTTCAGTTACAATAATGAAGACATGAATTCGAAATTTTCACAGGTATTTGATAAGTGTCGATTGCATATTTGTTGCGCTCTATGCTTCCATAAGATATTCTTCTAGATTTTATCAACTTTCACGATATTAACTATTTTCCATGTGGTGGCCGTATAAAGTATCCTCGTAGATGTGCTGATCAATGTGTTTAACGTCTAACTTCCTCACACGAAAAGCTATCTGTCATTTTCCATTTCAACGAACATAACCCTGCTAACAAAGTATATTGTCTGGTAGGCCCTTCTTCGTAATTTGTTCTTAAGCTTTAACTGTAATAATGCATCTTGCTGCGACATTGGCTAAACATTCAAATGCATACGATTTTGTCCTTGCTGGACCTTCTTATTATTTACCTGTTTGTTCACTTTAAGGCTGGAATGTCGACATGATCTCCACTGCAGAAAAAAAAACTGATCTAGTATAAGTACAAGTTATTACATATAAACAGTTTTTCTTACAAGTTTGGCGGCACAGCTACTCTTTCCTTTAACAAATCAATGTCTCATTTATTTTGCTCGTGTCATCTTGTTCTTCTTTCCAGCAACGGAAGAAATACAGTTTAAACTTGGTATTTCAAATTCTAAGGGATCGAGCGGGACTTGAAAACGTCTTCAGGGAATTTTGAGATAAGTGAGTTTCAGTTTTGTTTTATTTACTATTTAACAAATTCACAAAGTGTATATATTTCCTTGAAATACTGGAATTCATATGATTTTGCTGTTGCTTATTTTACATAATTTTGAAGAGTTATATAAAATAATAATTGTTTTTAATTTTGTTCAAATGCCAATATATTGTGTTTGAAATGTATTTTCCGTATTAAGAACAATGTTGTAGTTTCCAAGTTTTAAACATTTTACTATACACAATGAAAGCTTGCAATGCCAATAAAGATGACTTCAAAGTCATAAAACACATAATGAAACTCTTTTATGCCAGATGGGAGGGCATTCCATAACCTCGCAACTGCTGTCTGAAAGCTCCTGTCACCAATTCGCACTGTCCGATATTTGGGCACCACTAGTTTTAGTGCATTATTCTGCGATCTCAGATTTCTGGGTGGCGCATATATTTCCAACATTTTCACTACATAAGCTGGTGATTGACCTTCGAGTGCCTTATATGTTTGTGTTAGAACAGGAAGCCAATGGAGTTCACGCAGCACAGGTGTTATATGGTCGTATCTAGATGTTCTGGTTACAATTCTAGATGCCGTATTTTGAACATATTGCAGTTTTTTCATTGACTGATTTAGGAATTCCATATAGAAGGGAGTTGCAATAATCTAAACGTGATGCAACAAGAGAGTTGATTAGTAATTTTGTTGCGTTTGCGGTTATATATTTTCTTATGTGACTAATTTGCCGCAACTGTGCATAGGAATTCCTACACACACTATTCAAATGTTGTTCCATCCTCATGTTCAAGTCCAGGAAAGCACCGAGGTTCCTGACTTTGCCTGATTGTTTGATTTCAGAGCCGTTCACTTCCACAGATATGTTTGAAACATAATTTGTTTTATGTTCAAGTGAAAATACGATTAATTCAGTTTTTTTCAGCATTGAGTTTTAACATGTTGGTATTCATCAAACATACTATCTCCTTTACACAACTTTCAACGCGATGAATGGTCTCTTCAATAGACATTATGTTTATTGGTTTGAAGGATCGATATAACTGCGAATCGTTTGCATAGAAATAATTGTTCAGTCCGTGCTTTCTACAGATAGTTCGGACTGATATTGTGTACATTGTGTAGTTCTTTGGCCCCAGGACAGACCCTTGGGGTACACTGTACTTCATGAGCACTGTCTGTGATAGCGCACCGTCTCTGCATTTCTCTGCCTCTGGTAGCGGTCACTATGGTATGACATCATCCATGCGGGTGGCTTGCCTGAAATACCAAAGAGACTTTCAAGGCGATAAATCAACGTCCTGTGGTCGATAGTGTCAAATGCTTCCGAGAGATCGAGCATCACAAGAATAGGCACATTGTTCTTATCCAACGATTGAAGAATGTCATTTTGGACTTTTAATAGGGCGGATTCGGTCGAGTGAAATTTCTTATAAGCAGACTGATTGACTTCATGGAGTTCATTGTTCCGCAGATGCTTTTCAATTCGAACATCTACCACTTTTTTCTAAGATCTTAGACGGAAACGGCAGGTTTAACTTCATTAAAGCTGGAAAGTCGCCATATGACCTATAATTTTGTCGATGCGATGTGAAACCCAACAAAATAAATAAATTAATTAATATTTCTATGTCAAACCCAAACGAAAGAATTTGACAAAAAAAAACCTGACAGGATGATGAAAGCTGTGCTTTCTGTCGATTCAATGAATAAACTTATGGGGTAATCGGATTATTTTTCTCGTACTACAATATTACGTCACCAACACCCCGAAATCACAAGATAGATAAATCAAGTATCTTTATCTGATATATCTCTTTTGAAGCCATAATGTTTTTCACGCTTATTCATCAGAGGTTTGACATTGACGCAAAACAAACAATGAACTGCAAGAAGTTTTTATTCTTTTCTGAAGAGGTTTTTAGAACTGAATAACTTTCGATTTCGGAGAACACTGATTCCAAAGCAGAACGTATAACAAATAAAATGCAACAACTCTGCTTAACATATATTACTGGTCATGATATCTTTAAAAATCGTTTTATTTTTCTATATATAAATGATTTATTTTATTTTGTTCGCTTTACAATAAAAACGTTCATCGCTGTAAGTCACTGGCCAAAGATTCGTGTAATACAGTCAAACCTGCATTTGGCAGACAGCGATATAAAGGTATGCTTCTGTCGAGTTTACAAAAAATGTCAATTAGAAAAAAAAAATATTGACTGTTTTAGCAAAGTGGATTAATACGAGTGTTCGCTAAGGCAGATGAAAAGGACTTCGGATCAAATGCTTCTAGCCTACATTTTAAATGCAAATTTCTCATTAAATATTTAAATAATACCCAAATCGTTTCGAGTCAATGACAAACCAATGGGTTAGTTAACTTACTACAGCAGAAACTAATTTGTATCTGTTCCTTTCAGGATGTTTTTCTTATTTTATCTTGGCCTATGTATATTTTCTTGAAAAAATAAAATGTTTAATTTTCCATAAAAATATAATGTCATTACTTTACGGAAGTTTTAAATATATGAATTCCAGTCGAAAGGAGTGACAAAATCTGTTTCTTTAAGGAAAAAATAACATTTTAAGATTAAAGTCCTATAAATAAATAAAAAAAGAGAACAATATTTTTGCAAAAACCTGTACTTGATTTATCTATACACTGTTCGTAATGTAAAGTTATGCATTACATGTGTGAATAGGTATACATTTATAAGTGACCGGTCAGTTTTATTACAGTTTTTCAGGTAGTTATTCAAGTACATGTACATGTCTGTATAGCTCTGTTATAAGTGATGGCAGATATTTGTGTGCTGAATAACATTAATACTAAGAAAAGGCTGTAATCTTATCAAGGCCGTATGATTGGTTCTTGCTTGGCACAGATAATATTGAGCCGCGCCATGAGAAAACCAACATAGTGCAATTGCGACCAGCATGGATCCATACCTGCCTGCACATCTGCGCAGTCTAGTCAGAATCCATGCTGTTCGCTAACGGTTTGTCTAATTCCAATAGGCTTTGAAAGCGAACAGCAGGGATCCTGACTAGACTGCGCAGATGCTCAGTCTGGTCTGGATCCATGCTGGTTGCAAAGCCACTATGCTGGTTTTTTCATGGCACGGCTCATTTCGCTTAAACATGTAATAAACATGTATCTGAAATGACAGTTCTTTCTGAGGCTTGCCTATGGAAGCTGGATCGGAAAAAGTGAAATCGGGACCACTCTGCCAACAACCCGTCTATAGATAATGTTGTCTATTCGGGAACAATGTTGTTTAAAGGAAAAAAGCTTTTATATATGTATATAACAGGGTACGTTATTCTATTTAGAGCAAAAATTACCATTTTATGAAACAAATATTGAAAAATTTGACTTTAAGAAATAATCTTAAATATGTATTTTGATGGTATATGTAATTAAATACTTATTACTTAATGGTTTATTTTTCACTCTTTGAGTAGGCAAATTCATATAGAAAGTGTCCGAAGTCCTCACATTGTTAGGAGTTTTCATATAATAAACATAAAACTTCTGTCACCATTATTGTTAAAATCAAAAAGTAACATCCAACCAAAAGTTTATTTGCTTTTTGTTTGCACAGTAAATTACGGTAAATTACTCGCTCCATGCAAATGCGCACGTATTGTATTAGGTTTTGCAGGCAAATATTTTAAAATGTTTTAATTTTAACCTTGAGACCACATGCCTTTTTTGAAGTAAATCATGAAGTTAACAGGATATTAGAGCGTTTTGCGATTTTATTGAGCTTCTACGTGCACGCATGAGCGTACTCAATCCTTGATAAAATCAGTTAACAATGAAATTTTACTAAAGAAAAAATATTTACATTTTTTTTTTCGTACAGATATGAGATCACATTATATATTTTAGTATCACATTAATACAGTCAAGGGTTGGCTCAGTCCCTAACTTATAAGCGAGACAACCGCGATGAGGATAAATAAGGTGTTGTGTTTGATGGCCTTTATATTAATCACGTGCTATGGTAAAAGCAGATACTTATCCGCAAAGGCTGTAATGCTATGTATTACCATTTGCCAGTGTAGTAGTAATTGCGGCACGGTTGAATAACGTTTGAACAGACGTTTTTGATAATAAAGAATTATTTCAAATTAATACACTTTACAATCCATATTTCTGATTATTATGTTCTTAATTTACAGTATGATGATGGTTCACTACGATATCGTATTCATATTGTTTGCGGCCATGTTACCATTTTGATTGCACAATAATCAACTATATATGTCATTGAATAAAGTATGAAACCAACACATATCATACTGTATAATATTTGGTGTGATTACAGATTATGGGAAGCAACTGGATTTGGATTTTCGCGGCAGTTTTCTTCTGTCAGTTATTCGGTCGAAACAGAGCTTCCGTGGTGTAGTTTAAAAAAGTCAATATTAGATAGATGTTTGGCGCAAATGCATGTACAAAGAGTAATTTAATCATTCAGCATTGTGGGAGAGACATATTGTTTTTGCTGTGTCCGTCCGTACCTCTGTCCATTAGCCCGTCCGTCCGTCCGTCCGTCACACTTCATTTCCGATCAATAACTTGAGAATTATCTGACCTGTAACTTTCAAACTTCATAGTATGGCAGGGTTTATAGAGCACATGATCCTATTGTTTTTGTGGTCACTTCATCAAAGGTCAAGGCCACAGGGACCTGAAGATGGAAATCATTTCCGATCAATTACTTTAGAATGTTGAAACTTCATAGGATGACTGGAAATGTAAAGCAGATGACCGCTCTTGATTTTTGGGTCACTTGATTTCGAAGAATGATAAAACTTACAGAGAAGATGACCCTTATTGTTTTGGGGTTCATTTGAGCAAAGGTTAAAATCAAAGAGGCCTGGTCATGGAAACGCTTTCCCGTCAATAACTTGAGAACCACTTGACCCAGAATGTTGAAACTTCATAGGATGACTGGACATGTAGAATAGATAACCCCTATCAATTTTGGTGTCATTTGATCAGGGGCAACGTCACATGGGCCAGAACACGGAAAGAGTTTCCAGACCATAACTTGAGAGCCATAAGACCAGAATGTTGAAACTTCATGGGATAATTGGACATGCCGAGTAGATGGTCTCTATCGCTGGATCGATGGTTATCAGTGACTCTTTGACTTTCGCTCCTGTCCCCTATTCACATGTTGCCTACCACTACTATGCATTGGGGGAGGCATGATCTTTTCTATAAAAGCATCTTCTAGTGATTATACTCCGACGATGGCGGGTGTTGCAGATCAAATCAGAATGTAGTGATTTATTGTACGGACTATAGAGCAAATATGCCCTGTTTTTAGGGTGGCAGACCCCAACGGACTATCATTTCACTAAGAACTATTCAACCTCCTTTTTTCTTCTTATCTCTAATTTATGATAGAACTTTCATAACACATAGGTGTAGGAAAAGGTGATTTCTCTAAAGATACGTAAAATCCTCCTGATTTTTTTATATGAATCAAAGATAGACATGAATTACTGATTTCATGGTTAAAATATTTTTGGAGTCCGTCGCATTTTCCAATTTTACAGGGTTGCGTTTATTTTGCGACACCGTTCATATTCATTAATAAATAAACAAACAAGAAGATATTTTTGAAGTATTAACAAAATCGCCAGTGGATCTTACTGCTCGATTAAGTACAACTCGTTTTTATACGGTTATAGAGCTTGAATTATTGAAATGACTGATTTCGGAAAAGATTTTTTCTGCAATGTAGAATTTGATTAAACTCTGATTTTTCAAAACTTCCGAATATACTAAGAAAATTCAGCAAATAAAAAAGATAGGGTCGTGTGCTTGATTTTTTGCTGGACTGATTTGAAAAATTTCGACCTCACGCAATTTTTCATAATGGGAGTCTATGGGAAAAACGCAATTTTCGTAACATTTTCGCGAATAGAAATTTTTCTATAATGTAGATTTTAATGAAACTTCTCACAGTCGTTAAGAAACATATGACCTAAAATATGGTGAAATAAAATGTATAGGTCCGTGTGCTTATTTTTGAAATATCTGGCTATGATTAAAGTGAACCGCCTATTTCAAGCTAATTTTTAAGAGATTATTTTGAATTATTTAACGTGTGAGATGTTTTAATATCATATTTTAACTTTAGAAATATAGTAACAGTGCCATTTTAATACTTTTACTCACGGGTTGCCCTTAATTCATAAACTGATTTTCGTTTCCGTACGCCGAATCCAGGCATTATTCTACGTTTTCCGGATAAATGACGTTACGCCATCACTTCCGGTTTATCAAACGTGCAGAACTATCTTAAGTCGACTTTCTTTCCAGATAGATAATAAAGGAAATAGGTGAATCCGCATCAATAAAATTAACGCAAACATAGAAATTACTTTTTCATATCTTTTAATTTTATGGTTGATTGTACAATATTTTCTATTTAGTTGTGTGTCTTATATTAATCGAAATAGATACTTAATTTAATATGGTATCTAACATCGTGAGGATATGGGAGATAAGGCTCCTGCTTTTTGGAATATCAAGATTTATGTTCTGTTGATAACATGGTATGAGAAAATAAACGAGCACTTTAATATTTATTTCGTTGTTTACTGCACCTCGAAGCTTATGAAATATATGATTATTTATTCTATCTGTCATATAAATCTGTTCGATAAGACCTTAAGTACTTTATTATGTTTATTGAACCTCCTTTGAATAAAAGAATTTCTATAAATAAAGGGTTATGCATGCTTTGCAATGTAGCAACTTGTCACGAAAGTACGTCAGTAAGCACATGATCACATAGTAAATCAGCTAAAACGATTCCGATATAAAAGACACGTTTAAATAAAAGCAATATATCTCAACTTCTTTTGGCGCGGACCAAAGTACTGTTATATATCAAAGTCGTTTTTACAACATGAAAGGGGGTAATTTCATCTTAAAGTTTTAAAACCGTTACATTAAAAACCAATACGATATGGCAAAGAAAAATGGTTTGCAAATATTTCATTTGATTTATTTCTGTAAAGTACGATTTTATTTATTGCTCGAACCAGCATACACTTGATTTAGGGTAAGTGCAGTTTTTAAAATATATGTACATATTCTCAACAACTTTTTACATGTTACATGTTATTATTTTACTTGATAGTATTCATAAATAAACTCTTGAAAAGATCTTATGACTTCGTTTAATTTCTCACCAAATGCACTTGTTTCAACTCCAAACGCCGAGTAGCTAGCTCTAGTAACATTATGTATTTGTTGTTGTAAGCCGTAGCATTGTAGCTAGGATGCCGTATCAGATGATACCTCTTGTTTACTTATCTAACATGTGCACTTTATATTTATCCTTTTGTTATGTAAGTTACCGGACTGTATCGGCCAATCGATATGCGTAAAATCAACCAGAGCCACCATCGATTGATATTGTACATATCATTGACGTACAAGCCATCTTTATTTACATTAAATATATATATTATTTCATATATATTTACAGGTAATTTATATTGCATCGTCTTTATTATACATTTTTCTATAATTATGTATACTTTGATGTAATTCTGTTGTGTAATTAATGCATTTGAAAACTTTTATATGTCCTATCTACATGTCTTTGTTAAATCTATTATTAGCATCCATCCGCCATATTTGTTATTGTTTACATTTATTGTAAATGTCAAATGACAGCCACCATCAATCGATATTGTAAATATCATTGACGTACATGCCATCTTTATTTACATTAAATATATATTATTTCATATATATTTACAGTTGTCACTACTCGCCGTTAGCCCAGCTAAGAACCCAAACCCCAGATAAAACTTTCATAAACAACATTAACAGTTATATAAGCTACATATACAAAGCACGAAAGCCACATCTGTAACATACACCTCCACACCTGTAATATTTTGGGTGGAGTTTTTTTCTCCTTTTTTCTTGTTATTGTTTTTTCATATCTTCCAACTGTGATCTGAATGCCAATTTGACACATTGTTAAATGATCAATTCAGTAAAATATACTGACGAGATAAAGAAACGCCTCATTGAAATTTGGCGTTATTTTTTTCCTAACGCTTTTAATTGTTGTGAAATGTAGTAATCTACATGTACTCTGACCGACAAACACAGTGAACAAAAACTCGCGCGATTTCATTCAGCCAATTGTTCACTTCATGTACCTGGTCATGATTTCCTCGTGCAGTCCGTGCATGTAAACCATGTGGTTTGATTGAACGATTTTTGCACATGTACATGTGTAATACGACACACAACCATATTTTCAGCTATTCTCTGAAAAAAACATTAGTTTTCGTAATGCCGAGGCTGAATTCTGAAGAGAGGGCTCAGGTTTTGGCTATGCTTGAATGTGGGCGAACGCAGGAACAAGTTGCTAGACGTTTTAACGTCTCTCGTTCGACAATTGTGCGTCTTATTCGACGTGTTAGAGACACGGGAACATCTATCGATAGACCACGTTCAGGTAGACCGCGTGTAACGTCAGTACGACAGGATAATTATATACGTCAACGTCATTTACGTGACAGATTTGTGACGGCGCAATCTACGTCATGTATAGTTGTAGGTAACCGTGGACGTCCAATTAGTCGACATACAGTGAGAAATCGACTCAGAGAACGCGGAATTACCTATCGTAGGCCCTACCGCGGTCTAATTCTAACGTTACGCCACCGTCACCAACGTCTTATTTGGGCCCGCAACCATCGCGGCCAGCGTTGGCAGAACGTAGTGTTCAGTGACGAGTCGCGTTTCAACTTGTGGAACGCCGACGGACGTATCCGTGTCTATAGACGACGCCATGAACGCTACGCAAACAATTGCGTTTTGGAGCACAATCGTTACGGTGGAGGTGGAGTAATGGTGTGGGCAGCAATCAACAATAGGTTTAAGTCCCAACTCATCGTTTGCCAAGGTAATCTCACAGCCAGGCGTTACATCGACCAGATATTACGTCATGTAGTTGTCCCTTTATTCCGTCAACGTCAAGGATTAGTCTATCAGCACGACAACGCGCGACCTCACGTTGCACGCGTCACCAGGGACTTTCTACAGGCTAGAAACATTAATGTTTTACCTTGGCCGGCGTGTTCACCGGACTGCAATCCGATTGAACACGCGTGGGATTATCTCGGACGGCGGTTACGCCAACGTCAACCCCAGCCAGCAAACGTCCGGGAACTGGTAGCAGCGTTGCACCAGGAGTGGGCCAGAATCCCACGGTATCTGTTACGCAACTGGTGCGGCTCTATGAGGCGTCGCCTTGCTGCTGTGGTTGCTAGCAGAGGTGGGCACACACGCTACTGATTTTTCTAATGCAATTTCTCCGACCGGGCTATTAAAATTCAAGATTTAAGCATAATGCGACAATGAAATGATTTCTTATTGACCATAAATTCTTGTAAAGCATCTAATTTGCGAATGGAATTGTTCTTTTCTAATTTTGAATCACGGTTAACGAAAAATTGTATACCGAGTTTGAATGAGGCGTTTCTTTATCTCGTCAGTGTAAAAAAAAATAACAGCGATATCAATTGACGTATATTCGTTGAGTCATGACAGTTGCAATAACGTATCACAAAAATAAAAAGTCATAAAATGAATGCAACTTGGTGCTTGTTTCTATCTGGCAAGTAGTGCCTTCTGAGTGATTATATCCCAATTCTTATCCTGTCTGCAAGTGTGCATTAATAGATTATTAGATCGTTTCTTGAAATATGCACGAGGTCTGCAGTTGAGATTTTGCGCTATATTAGCGGTGCAATTATATTAATCCGCGAAAACACGAGCTCATATTTCTCGATGCAAAGCTTGTCATCATGGTGTTGCATATTCATTTTCACTAATGAAATCATACACATTTTGCCTAATAGTATATGGCTGAGAAAATTTGAATTATTTTTTGATCCCACGTCATCCATTAATGTGGTGTCATATGTGACGTCACAAACCTGGTATGAAATAAGCATGTTGATATTGCAAATATTGACAGCTGTTCCATTACAGTTAATTAAACAGAGTCTAACATTCGGTATATAAAATTTTGAATGCCATCAAATTCATAGGTTCAAAGTGTACTGGTGCGATTTGGAAATTACTAATTATGTGACTTTTAATAAAAGGGTTGCATTATTGTCACCCTTACGGTTAAATGAATTTACTTCAGAATATTATCGTTATAATGACCGGGTGGTCAATGTCGCTGGCCCTCATCGATGTGGGTTCGAGGCTCACTCGGTGCCATCCAGCTGCCTTACGGAAGGTCGTGGGTTCCACCCAGGTGCCGCTCGTATGAAATAATACACGAAGGGGCTCTTGGAAAGTCGTTATATTACCATAACTGTGTCGGTGCGACGTTAAACCCAACAAAATAGAATAAATAAACATTTAAAAACTGTCAAAATTTGCAAAGGCAAGTACAACAAAACAAGTGTGGAGTTAGGAGAGTTGTTGAATATATGCATATACTCATTTATATTCTTTGGCGTAAGTAATTGTGTTCAAACCACAGGATTCAGGACACGAACACGTATAAAGCACATAATAACACTTCGGTAAAACCATGTTCATAGTTTCCTTATATTTTCTTCAAACCAGCTGCAAAAATAAAATCATCCTATTGGCTGGTTGATAGATCCAAAGAAGTGTGAGTTGAGGTCACGCATAATCATCAGACTTACGAAATTTGTTAAAGTTGCACGCCCCTATATTCATGTAAAAGTTGGGGTGTTTTTTGTTTTTGTTTTTTTGTTGTTTTTTTTTTTTTGCGGGGGGGGGGGGGTCGTTTTTTGTTTTGTTTTGTTTTTGGGTTTGTATTTTCAATATTTAGAAAAAAAGGCTTTCTTTAGTAAGTAATTGTAATAGAAATAACGTTTAAAATAAGTTAGAATAAATATTTTCTATTATCTTCCGATTGTTTCCCTTCTTTCTTGCAAAACAAAGCGTCTTCTTCAGTAACAGAGGGGCGGTGGTCTAGGTGGATAAGGTTTCGGCCGCTCAATCCAAGTGTCGTGGGTTCGAGCCCCACTGGGGTCACGGCCATGACTTCTCATATGACACCAGTACTGGTTCTTCCAGGAAGCGGACATGAGAGTGGTTGCAATAAGCCTTGAAGCTTTCGTCATAATCAAGCTATAACAAATTAGTGTAAAGTAGAATAGGCGAGTTTGTGAATTTTAGGAACATTGTATCTGCAAACGCACTCTTTCAGTCAATCCTATCAAAAGCGTTAGTCACGCTTTTGAAATAAATATTAATTAGAAGAATTTTATTTGCATGAATTTAAATATCTATCTAAACAATACTCGTTTATCACTTTTGTATCTTTCAATATCTCTCTTCAATTGTTATCTGTTTAAAAAGTAATGAAACTTTAACTTTGATCTCGAGGCATGTCCCTTTAACATATTCCCATGTTAAACATCAACGGTTGACCAGGAACATTATGACATATATTTACACTAAAAAGAAGTAATTTACTCAAATCTTTATAACTCCGATGTGAACTCTGTGCTGCTGGGAATAAGTACTTTCCATCACCTTTCGTTTGTTTTACGTCTTTCTTGTAAAACAAAGCATCATCTTAAGTAACAAATGTCAACTGTTCCTTTTTCTTGTCTTTTTTGTCTGAATGTTTCGGGGGTAGAATTGTGAATTATTGAGTAATTTATATTTAAAAATTAGAGCTTTGTTTTAGGTTAAAAGTACATAGGAGAAATGTCTGCACAAGATTCAACTGAACCGAGAACAGATTTGTCAGCGAAAGTTAATTCTTACGATTGTTCCAACATTTTCATTTGGGCAGTCATCCTGGTTACGAATCATTGGGACTGCAGATGTTTTACAATTAAATCTAATTTTACTAACTGATCATTTAAGTGTCTGTATGAACATGATGAAGTAGACAATAAAAACAGAAAACAGATAAAACCTTGAAGGATGTTCTCAATCGATTTTATATTTAATATTTCACTTAAAGTAAACGATATCATCTACAGTAGCTGATGCACTACAGTAGATGATGCATGGCACATATATGCATTATAAAATGCAATTGTTCACAGCCTTATATTACCATGGGGATTATCATTTATAGCAATGTCTAAATGAATCGATTAGAATTATACTAAAACGACTGTGTTCATATTAGGTTAATGAACAATATACGAGTTGAATATTACTGTTAAATTAACTAAAACACGTTTTCTGTGATTAGAGCAGATTTATAGTATATAGCTGACTATAGTATAATAACTGATTCGACCTAACTTCTTGGATTAAAACAAAAACGTTTTCATTGAAACAAACCGAAAACAATAGCATCACTATGAAAGGTATGTAAAATGTATGCGCGTTTGTTAGGTTATTACGGAAGAAGTGGCATGAAACGCACGTGCTTATTAAAATCAAAACGCGTATATAATAATATGAAACGTAAATGGTTACGATTTTCTACAAAGTTTTATAGTTATTTATCAAAGGCAGTATTAGAGTTTACACCATTTGATGATATTCCAATCACAGTGGTTGTTAAAATAAATTTCGACATATATTGTATTCAAACAAAAATGTTCCACTTTGAATTTTTTCATTATTACGATATTTGTAAAATTATCGAGTTTACACAATACTGTAAGGTTCCATATTAGCCTCCCCCACACACCCCAACCCAATCCCAGTATATACATCCTATAAAACGACATAGGATATACTCAAAAATAACATAAATAACATATTCTGTGCGCACAAAAAGATTTTTGATTTTATTATAATGATATTGAATACTGCATTCATTAGAATGATAATTAGTTGTTTCTTACTGCATTCATTAGAATGATAATTAGTTGTTTCTTTAATAACAAAAAGCCATGATTGCAGAATGAAAATCAGTCGATTTTTCAGCCTGTCTTTTTCTCGAATTTGAAAGCCAAATTTGACTAGCTGGACATATTTGAGCCGAAACAGCTGCATCGATGAAGAAATGACAAATACTTTTTAACTAACTGATAGACAACTTTTGAGTAACTAACCCGTTTTTAATTGTTCGGTACGCACGTATAAGTTTTAGACTAGGACACATCTGCGCACGTGAGTACGTAATAACTAATAAGTACGTGAGCGAAAGTAAGCAAACAACCCAGCACTTTCAAATAGGTAAAAAGAAATAGGTACATTTGTAATCGATAGAGAAAACACTGTACATTGTAAAAATTTCGAAGTAGATTCCCTATTTTCAAGTTGAGTTTTGTTTGATTTGATTGTTTCATTGCTGTATTTATTCTTCACTGTTTGCATTTTACTTTTGAAAAATGTTTTGTAGTCCATCTGTTATATCTTCTCATTAAAATGTCGGTTCATTTTAATAGGCTTTCTGCACAAAAGAGTGATTAGTTATGGTAAAATTTTCCTCTTTATATACAAATTTTAATTGAATTGATAAAAAGATAGTGTACATGATCTGAGTAAGAAAGTAAGCCAGAAGTATGTAGACCTATAAACTATTTATTGGTAATCTCATGTCACAGTTTAAATTACTTGTGAAATCTTCCGCTTTCTATAACATTTGGTTGTATGTGTACTGATTTTAAACCCATTGTAAACGTGTGATGTTTTTGGTAAAAAAAATAAAATTAAATTAATTTGTGGTAAATACCACAATCATGGTAAAACGGGGATTATTTTCTCGTCAACATCTTAAAAAGAATTTTCTGTTCATCATTCGACGTAAATCTACTTCCAATGCAGTCTCTTTGGATTGAAAATGCAAGTCTGCTGCCCTGAACAATATAGAATAGATTTTCATCAATATCTAAATGTTTATCTGTGACACACAGTCATTGATTGACACTGAACATAAGAGTGTTAGGTTGTATTGTGACCGTAGGCAAGAGAACTAATGGATCAATATTTGCACTCGTCAATAATCTTAATGCAAACAGATACAAGAACAAAATATATTTGCTAAAAAATTAGCAGCTTGCAAAATGTTCAGTAGTGCTATTGAAATATATGAATGTTTTGATGGCTGCTGTTGCTAGTGCAAATTAAATATAATCCTGTTTATAGATTTTTTTTACTGCGCTTTAAAGCATGCTATAATTGAAAATGCAATACATATTAGCAATTGGGTAAAATATCTTATGAGCCATCATTGGTATAATATTGACTTTTATTTCCTCTTTTCAAATATTGATTAAATTAATATTATTAAGTTATGTAAAAGTGCAAATCATGATTACAGATCTAGTAATCTGTTATATGCTAAATATCTATATTTCATTCGCATGACATTCGTCACGCACACCTATATATATATATAGGAAGTTAACAATATAAAATTGGGCTTCCGTTTATATTGCATTGATAAGAGACACAGATACTTTTGAGTTTAACAGTTTCTTTTTATACATATGTACATTGCTCTTTCAAGGATAGAAAAACATGTTGATGTAGGAAAATTAAATTGATTTGACGGTAAAAATATAGTTATAGTTGATCACATTTTCCAGTTTTACAGGGTCACGTTTTCATACACGACACCGTTCATTGAAGAGGTCTATTAAGACCTCTGCATAGTATTGGCTTTCAAACTAGGAGGATTTAGACTAATCTATTAATTTTTCTGCGTTAGATTTAACTTTCTAGCACAAATTACTCTGAACCAGTCTATAATAGCCCAATGAGCTTGCGTACATGTACGTTTTGAAATCCCCTAAGACGAAAATAATTGTCCATTTAAAATAAAGAAATATAGAAATCTAGTGTAATACTATTGTTACAAATGCTGGAACCGGTTCAGATTTTAACAAAAATACATAGATATATATTACTATTCTCTGTTCGCCGTATTCAAAGATATGCATATGAACTGAATCACGTTAAAATGTATTTCGTTCAACTAAATGAATTTAGTGTTTAACTAGCGGGTTCGTTCTCACAAAAATGGTAGGCTGCTAATTAGACAGCTTTCACCAGGGCCAAGTCCGCTGTACAATTATTGCAGTGGTAGCTTTTGAACATTTTTAAATGAAATTCAGTAACTAGGAAATGCTTGGTCCTACAGTACTCGGATTGGCGGAGGTTGATCATGATCTGAAGATGACTTATTAATTTTTAGATCATTAGGTCATGATCACAGTGACATTTACCCCTATTATGTCACAGTAACCTGCAACAAGGAAACTGATTTTCGTCTATAACAGAACCTATCATATAACCAGAGACATAGATTACAAGTATTGTTGTCTAAGTTTCTGATATAACTTTAAAAGGAGCAACACTGGACCTCTCCTAGGTTTCTTTTTTAAAAGAAGCCTACTTTTATACATTTTGAAATCAATACGGCATTGAGATATTTACTGCACAATAAAATACAACTCATTTTAATGCGGTTTCAAAACTGTAAATAAACATTGAAAAGACTGATTTATGTATTGATTTCAAGGTTTAAGATGACTTTCTTTCTAAAATGATAATATATGAAGCAGTTAAACACAATTTACATAAAGAACATCAAAGCAAGCCGAACTGTTATTTTTTATATTTTTTTATTCTTTTGGACGACTTTGAAACAAGCGCTTTCGCAGTGTGACATCATTCTAAACATTTCACCACGATGGTATGTATCGACCAACATGAGAGATAAAGTTACTGTTTTTGGATTGTCATAAAAAGGAAATGATATGATACAAGAACAGAGTACAAACATTTCAACATTTATCCTGTTGTGTCCCCATTTCGTGACCTTTAGCTTCCATTTTTGCGCATGCGCAGTACAGCTGACAAGTACTTGTTACTTTAATTACACCAAACAACAGATAAACTATTAACTGTAAAAACCCTGTAAACTGCAGCATATACAAAAAAAAATCACATACCTGATTTGTATACATGCAGTGATCTGCTTCTCCTAGAAGCTGTCTCCTCAATTCGTGACCTTTGATTGGCTGCTCATTTGGGTCAAGGTTGTTATGGTGAATACTAATTTACAGTTCAATTCCATTAATGTAATCCCTTTTCTATCAAGTTATGTGATTTCATCTCCTATTATTGCCAGTTACTCAACAGTTTTAGTGACTTCATGAAGACTAGTGTATAAATTTAGAGCATAAAAATAACAAAATAAATCAGGAAACGTAACCCCAACTGTTAATGGTAAAAGTATGTTTAAATTCTAACTGTTTATAAACATTTAGTGTTAAAATTTAGAGTTCATATTTTTTAAGTTATCTGTTTCACATTTTATTGCAATTTGGGAAAGTAACTATCAATATTTTTTTTTCAAACCAACCAATCACAATGCAGTCATAAGATGATGTTAACTGGATGTTAATAGAGCCTGGAATTTATAAAATAGACATGTTGCCCAGTGATGGAATAGTAGTAGTGAACGTAACTGTAAATTCAGTTCCGTGTACAAAATTTTCATTTTTGCTGGATTTATGCAAATTTAAGGTTTATAATGGAAATTTTGGAGATATTTAGGAAAAGTTTTTAAGAGTAATCATTCTTTTAAACATTTTTAAATGCTTTTCCCACATTTTTCTTTGTATTTAAAGTCAGCAATGCATGAGCACAAACATGGTATTAAATTCATATTTATTTCGTTGTTTGCTGCACTCGAAAGATTAGAAAATTTATAGACGCTTTCATAGATAAGACTTTAAGTACTTTGTTAAGTAGCCGCTTGTCACGAAAGAACGTCAGTAAACACAATCTGAAAAAAAAATCGAATCAAACGTAGACATTTTTTTCAAAAAATAAAAGCAATAATTTTCATACCTTCAAACGTATTGTTTCAACATTTTCTGACATGGACCAACGTATTGTTGATTAGCTAAATCCATTTTATGATATGTGATAAGGGAGTGACATTTGTTTTTTTTTTTTTTTTTTTTGTTTTTTAGATTTCGTCTTAAAAGTATTAAAGGCATTACATTAAAAACCTAGTACGGCGTTTCAATGATTTATGTATATTTAATGTCTTGTTTATAATATCCGTGAAAGTTGATTTTTTTCTTCCTACATTTGATATTGCAGATTGGACATCCAATAAATCAATTTGTAGAAAATTATTTAACGACACATTCAGCATAGCATATCATTAATTATTTCTGTCTTAACTATGTATATACAAAATGGTTATATACTCTTTTTTTAAGCGTTACTCGAACATGACGACGATGCGATTCGATGCTGTATCATTTTCCCAACCGAACTTTAAACATCAATGATAAAGTTACAAGAAATGTAGTGTCCATCACAAGCCTGTTACGCATATAAATGTTCAAATCCTGGCCGAATCCTTTAACTTGGTCATTCTTTTATTCTTCAGCGTCAACATCGAATAATATGTAAAAATCGCTTACATCTGCAGATTAATGTCGCATGCATATAAACCATATTTGGTTCAAAAGCGAAACACTTTGCTTTATTTGATGACATAAACGAAACCCTTTTTATACAAATACAAGAACCTTTATTTAAGGTGGAAATACATAATTGATATACCGGAAGGCATGGTTTAACGTTACTTATTCTTATAACATAATTTAAACTTGATTTGTGAAACGGACACGTAAATCATATCATAAATAAATTGCAGTACATGTTGGCAGAGTAACTATCCACGTCCAAACAAAATGGCAGAACACAAGTAAGTAGCTCAGAGAGATAGAGAGAGAGAGAGAGAGAGAGAGAGAGAGAGAAAGAGAGAGAGGTGGGGGAAAGACCTTGAACAGGAAGTGTTTTCTGCCTTTATTCCCAAAAACAAAAATTGTCACATGAAATAATTATAATTACATCTTACGTTTCAGCAAACAAATTTTCAGTTGACCATATCATATAAATTATAAATTTACGACTGTGAAAAGTGTTATTTATTTGTTTTATTTTCATATGCTACAACGGCTACAATAATGGAAGAATACCTGGTATTCATTTGTTTTTCAAGTCAGACCAGCAGAGGACAATAATAAAGCACAATACCCGTATTTTCATTGGCGTAGTTTTCCAAGTATATCAAAAAGTTTGAAAATAGTTAGGAGCAATCAAATTTTACGCTTGATCCAAACATGAAGATCTACCTTAAGTCATTGAAAAGTATGCATGTTTTTTAACACAATGTAGACAGATTTACAACGTTATTGGTTGCCATGATGTCTTACCGGATGTATTTTTAATCTAAGTAGATTTCAACATTCAAATAGCTGCTGTTGGTATTTTTCTTCGATTTGAATGACATCTATAAGTATAAATTCATAGGGGACGAGGCCCTTTTGCACTGAAGTTGCTGTTTTAAGTAATATACGAGAAATTACTACGTAACCATTATGGAACTGACATGATAAAACATAGGTCACATTGGCGGTCAAGACCATGACATTGGACTTGTTTTTTAACTTCAAGGATGCCACCTGATTAGACCGAATCATAAAAGTTGCTGAAGCTTATAAGATGTCTTTTGACTGACTTAAGTGCCTTTTTGTCAATTATGCCATAATTAATAAGCCCTCTGATTAATATATCACGTGGAAGAGCCGTTATATAAATTTAAAAAAAAGAAAAACAAAAACAAAAAAAAACCATATCACACGATATCTAAAATTTATATAAACTCTAATAGAATATCTAGTTGATTTTTGATGGGGCTTCCTTTTAAAATAATGTGCATACAAACATAAGCTTTTTTAAATTGACGGAAAATTTCAGTTTCTAAATTTTCTTAAATCTTAATTTGTTGAGATGAAAGAACGATTCTGCTGAAAAAAAGTTTATTGGCTGTTCATTATTAATCCCTAATCACAAGTTAACATGCGCATTAGTATCAGTAGATTTTGAGCAAGGCAGTTGTGGATGTGGAAAGATTTACATTATATCTTCATTTGTCCTGCAGTGATTATTTATCATAATAAAAACAAAGAAAAATATCAAACAGGGAATGCCACGCACCAAAAGCGCAGCCTCCTCAAAACGAACCCCCCTGCACGCAAACGCGTGCACCACACACACAAACACACACACACACACACACACACTCAAAGCTTACACATCAGGACAAAACGAACAACACACACACACACACTCAAAGCCAACACATAAGGACAAGACGAACAATAAGCATACACACACGCGCGCACACAAAGTCAACACACAAGGACAAAACGAACAAACAAAGGAACACAGTGGGGCACCGCCTTGGAACGGTCAGTGGCAAAAACACCACTGGGGAGATTAAACCGGTTTATGGTGCGCACCCAACCTCACTCTTACCCCCACCATGTTCCAAAGACATGGGACAGTGTAAATAAAAGTAATCCCCTCCAGGTGAATCTCTAACACACGTAATGGAAACAAAAAGGCATGGCATGTAAAACATAAAAATGCTCGTGTATAAATATATAAAAAGCAAACCTTAAGAACCAAAAACGTATGTACTCAATGCCTTTTCAGAAGACAGAGCAACAAGAGAAACACCCTTAAGGGCCCGACGAAACAGGCCAGAAGACAAATATCAAAACAGTTCAGTCCTGGTAGGATTTAAAAACTGCTCATCATAGAGTCCTCCCCCTCTTCCGTCAGACGCAATCAAAGAGGGAAGCGTAGTGTCCAACTGTAAACGGGTTGAACACTAAGCATGCGGTATGTCTCAAAACAGTTGGGTCGTAACCTCTTTTAATAAAACGTTTGATAATCTTTCCAAATACATTTGGAAAATTACCATGACCCAAGATCTTACGAAGTTTGTAAACCACATCTCCATAAAAAACGGGTTTAGAAATACCTTCTCGCAGAAGTGTCTTTAAATTACTATTGAATTTTAAAACTAAATCAGAATTACGATAATAAAATTTAGTAAAATATTTACGCAATTTGTAATAACGGTAGCCTTGCTGAAGAAGTTTACTTGTAATATATTGATTACGTTCATTGAAATGCTTGACATGACTACACGCTCTGGCAAACCGAATTAATTGAGAAATATATACCCCATAAGATGTAGCCTGAGGTACATCCCCATCCAAATGGGGAAAATTTACAATACTAAAATTAAAATCCTCCCTCTTGTCATAAATGTTGGTATGTATAATATTGTCATCAATAGAGAGATGTAAATAAGACTCACATTGATCGAAAAGATTAAAATTTGATATAACTTAAACGTAGTTGATATCTTTTTGCCCTATGTAGAGTGCGCATGCGTTACCCCTCCATAAAAGAGACGTCACTGAAATGTCCAAATCAGTTGAGAACATTTGGTGGTGCACAAAAATGGCTAAGTCTAAAACGGAGTTGGAAAAGTAAGTAGAGCGCTTTTTTCTGTTTAATGTACATACACTTGAAACAAAACATTTAATAAAAGACTACCGATCAGTTTTAATTTACTAAATGCATCAGTTTCAATTGTCATTAAAGTATTGTTTTTGTTCATATATACTGTGGTAATAACCGAAATGTATCTCAAATGGTTATGTATTTAAACAACGTCGGATCTATAGTCTGGTTTAATTATCAGACTGAGTTTACATTTGCCGAGTAAAAAATGTGGTTTTACCTAGGTATGTTATTTGCATTTGTATTTTATTTTCATTCCGTTAATATTTAAGTCCACGTTGCACCCATTTCAGAGCAGGGACTTTTTACTTTTAAAACGAAATAACTATATTTACACGGCAAACAAAATGTGATTGTTAAAATAATTAAACGATACATGTTCTGGCGCATAACGAAATTGCCACGACAGCGTCTAGTTATCCTTTAAATTATCCCAATTATTTTAAATTGAAAATTTAATGTACTTTTTGTATTGTCATTCTACCCAATTAACATATCAATTATAGATAAAATTTTAGTAACTGTAAACGTGACAAGAGCTGTCCGTAAGTATAAAATCTGAAAAGTAGATCCCTCGGAAGCACCGAGAACAAGGCACACCTTGGCGACCCTTACCTTGAATATAAAGTGCCAAGCCCCTGCACATACAAATGTACATGTATAAGTAATAGTAATAAAGATATGACAGAACAACATTTGCCGAAAACCTTAATTTATCTTTTAAGTATAACACCTTGGTTATGTATAATGTGACCATCCTCTGCACACACTTTGTTTTTATGCTGGATAATGTTTATATGGAGTTACAGTAAGATATAAACAATAGGAACAAAGATATGGCAAACAAAACAAAGATTGCCGAAAAACTTTAACCAAGAAAGTTCACACTGACGCCGACGCGTGGCGAGTAGAATAACACCCCTATTCTCCGAATTGAGGAGCTATGAATTGTACGGAAAAAGCTTGTCCAAATTGCAGAACAAGGTTTCGGATATTTTAGGCCTGTCACACTAAGGGATGGGTCAGTTCGAGGGATGAATCTGAAAGAAGTGTACATGTATATCAATAAACATTTTTCGAGAGAGAAAAAAAACTGCTCTACTTAGTTTAGAAAATAATGATCATGAGCTTTTGATCTCTCATATTCTACATGTGAGGGCAAAATTTAAAACAATGGTAACTTATTAGTGAAAATGCATTCATATATTTTAGCACTCGATATCTGTAAAAGTAACCAATATTTTACACAATTTGTTTTTCTTTTGTTGTTTTGCAGTTTATTTTCAGCATTATGGTTATTAAATTTGAAAAAAAATATTCCCTTAGACTTTTTCGCGTTCCATATTTATAATTCAAAAGCGAAAATCTGGTAATTGACAAAATACATTACCAAGTACAGTACTTCATCATGTTCATGGTAATGGATATAGAATAAAATAAAATTCACATTTTAGTTATGATTCATCAAAGAATAAAAGATCAATTTTATTATAGCACGTTCCTCTTATGTTTTTTGCTAGTTAACAATTATAGCATTCTTACGTGTGTATAAACTCTTTGAATCATAGAACTATTTTGTGAATCTTTTCTGAATGTTCTTATTTATTTCAACAGTATGACAGACTCGCCTGCACTCTGAGAGACATGTTGTTTAAACCATAATGAGAACTAATCTAGATTTAAACTATATATCAGTCAGAGCGGTCCGTCGTTTCTGACGATTGACAATATATAACAAATACTGATTAAATGGGATGAGGCCGTGACTTTTATTATTATAATATCATTACAGAAATTAATGAAATATCATGG
Source organism: Mercenaria mercenaria (assembly GCF_021730395.1). Taxonomy (NCBI): domain Eukaryota; kingdom Metazoa; phylum Mollusca; class Bivalvia; order Venerida; family Veneridae; genus Mercenaria; species Mercenaria mercenaria. The sequence continues at coordinate 24,956 of NW_026463259.1, forward strand.
CATATTGTATGAGATAGAAGTAACATGATGTAACATGAAATGAAAAACATGAAATGATATATTTCTAGCCAAAATGCATAGAAAACAAAATGTACTAGACAATGGAAGGAGAATGCATTGTAGTAGCAAATCCAGCTACCGAAAATCCGAAACCAAGATCTTCAAGGAATTCTCAACATTATGATAATGAATTTTGCTCCGATTGCCTAAAGTATGTTGATGGATGTATATACAATATGCCATACCGAAATGCCAAGTTTGTTTAGGGCCACCAAATATTTTATGATATAAAATCTGCCCATAAATTGTACATTGAATAATTTATCTAATTACTGAATAGCCATATGCAAACATTTATTTCATTAATAACATCAGCTTGTCTGGATTATTTACTTTCAAAGATGGCAATATAATCTTTTGCTTACCCTGCCAGCAAAGTTTCAGTCCGTTTTTTACCAGTTCAAGGTGAAAGAACTCTACCGAGGTCATGCCACCCTGCCACTCCAAGTTTATATTAAAATTTAGCAAAGTCTCTCATGCCATCCATCAAATGGTTCGACAGTGCTCTCATGTTGCCCTTCTGTCCCTAGTGTACTGTTTGAATCGACAGTGCTTCTTCCTTGGCTCCGGTTTAATAACATATATCGGCAGCACAACGCCAATGACACGAGGGTATAGAAGCTGCATACACAATCATGTAAATAAAAGTAAATAGAACATCAAAATTATTTATCTATTTTGTTGGGTTTATCCTTGTGAAATCAAATATCTAAATAACAGAAATACTATACAGTTTTTTATTACTGATGAATATGTCGTTGACACAGAGCGTACAACCCTAGATTTGGCACTGTGGACAAAAATAGTTAGTAAAATTGCGTCAAAAAGATATCATACTGATGCAATATTCAAGAATCAATGTTATTGCAATTCCTGTATGACTAAACCATTGGCAGTATCTTACAGAATATTGTATTACGTAATACATGCATGCACAGAAAGCATCTAGCACCGAAAATGCAGTCAAAGTCGCAATTCGAAAGCAAAATTTGTATGACATATGCCGTATAAATCAATTCAATAAATTTAACCTCCACCTCTTTTTACAAAAGCCACAGAAAAAAACAGCTTGCTAACAAGCGTAAACATAGATATTACGGACACAAAACAATGTATAGACTTATAACATCCGGTAAAACAAAACGGACAAAAATCAACGTTTCAATAACATCGATTATTTTTCTTCTGCTTCTCAAACATCCAAAACAGTTTCAAAACAGTTTTTGATAACAAACGTTAATATAAATAATCTGGTCACAAACCGACTTAGAGGCAGAACAAAACAGACCAAATACAACGGTTTAATAACATATAGCTTTTACCTGACTACTTACCTTCAGGTATTGCTACCAAATAACATAGTTTAACTACTTTACGCAATAACAGCATAAATTTCTATTGTCCACCTGTATGTTTCCTTTACTCATTGCCCAAAAGAAATTTCCTTCTAAAACCTGCTTAGAAATAAAACAAAACAAAATATTGTATTGATGCATACTGAACAAAGTGTGACACAATCTAACACTTAATGCATGATTAATTTTTAAGCCATTTCCAGTTTCGGAAGGTCAACATAGTGCTGCTGTAATTATTACCTAATGTACAGTAAAATGCATAGACTAATAATCATCATCATAACCTCCACCACCACCACCACCACCATCATCATCATCATCCCCATATTTTACTTTTGCGTTAAAAATATGATTAATAGCACAACGTCGCCATCAACATCATCATCATGAGGATACCATCAAAATTATATAAATACAACAATTAGTAAAAACCCCGATACAAATGTATTATATTTCTTAAACTAGCGATGCTTTTGAAAAAAGCGCATGTCTCCCACAACTGGCTTATCAGACTTTCAATGCTTTGATTATTACGCGATTGCCTTATCAGACTTTCAGTGCTTTGATTATAAAGAAAACAAGTTTCAAGGGCTAAAATTCCGAAGTGCCTGGGCCGATTTGGCAAGTTATCGAACTTGGCAGAGGTCTTATGGTCAAACACATTTCATTTAAGTTTGGTGAAGATCAGATGAGAAATGTTTATCACAGAGTGCGGACAAGCTTTGTGACAGACGGACACCCACACCCATAGACAGGAGATATAATATATGTGTGGTGGGAGACATAATTACAACATCAGTAATGAAATTAATAATCGTTGTTATCATTCATCAAAATCGTCTATTCCAATATCATCATAAGAATCGTCTTGACCACTAGTCGTGTTCATCAACATCGATCTTTTCTGTACATAATTCCACTGACATAAACATATTATAAACAACAGCTAAACATGTTTTAGATCTTACCAAGTTTTATAAATGCAAATGTATTTTGTCCTTGATTTGAAAATAACTTCATGGTAGAGGCTTCGACTTGAATCACAAGTTGCAGGCCATTTTGTAGTTTGCGATTTGAACTGCTGACTAGTCTGCAAGTTTCATTTCTAATCATGAAAACTAGACCTATTTGAAGTTGGAAGTTAAATCTGAATTCTAAACATTATCACTTTTCCCAAATAACCATAACAAAAGAAAACTTCCTAATTGTGCCTTTTTTCGCATTTACATTTTTAACAATCACTTATACTTTTATAGCATTTCTGCACTCGGTTAAAAATCAGTAACATATTTGCAAGATCTATTACCAGGAAAATTGTACGCATATTTTAATTGGTTGTATACAAAACAGTAACTAACATGTTTCTGAAAACAACAGCTGACTATGCGTGCACGACTATTTCGATGTTGTACGGTGAAACTGTACACAGCTGAGGAAGCTAGAGCTGACACTGTAGTTTTTAATTACTCCGCTATTGATGAAGATATTGGACAATAGTTTATGTGACTGTGTAAATGTATTTAGTAATATTAGAGGCAGAGAAGTGTAAACATAATTCATTGAAAATTTCTGCGATAGTAAGGCTCAATGAAATTGTGTCATATTATTTGGCTAATAATATGGAGCAACAAGTTGAAGTTTGATAAAAAGGGATTGCATTAAAACTTTAACCAAGGTGTGGTGTGGACGTGGAATGACGCCGACGCCAGGGCGATTGGAATAGCTCTCCATATACTTCGTTCAGTTGAGCTAAAAATGTCACTTAGATTTCTTTCTCTTTAACCCCTCGAGTTACGGGTTACATAGAATACAGAGTTCATTCATCATTTCAGTTGTTTTATGAAAGGTTTAGGATTGCAGGATTTAACATTAAACAATTCTGTTTTCGCAAAATACTGTTCATAAACTCAAATACAACCCATTTCGTGTCTCTGACTATTACTTAACAGACTATTTTCTTTTGTTAATATTTAAATCATTTATCAAGCAAATAGGTTTCTTTAGATACACATATGAAT